>NW_022706284.1:292738-323051 GCF_011630105.1 Anneissia japonica
AAAAAGAAACTGGCTCAGTGAATATACTACACTTATTGAAGCAATCCCAAAAGTATGGATAAACACAATAAAGCAATACAATAAAGGTAACGAGCACGTGAGAACGAGTGTACTGCAATCGACAAAATAGCAAGGATGAATACGAAAACTATTTATTTAAATTTTGTCAATAAAATATTTAGTCCACCTCAGAGCATACTTAAATGGGAGGGTGTATTCGATGATAAAATACAATGGACCAAAGTTTGGAGACACAAAGTAAAAAATGAAAAAAATAAAAAATATGCACAATTAAATTATAAGTTATTGAATCGAATTGTCCCTACCAATGCTAGATTATACAGATGGAATCTTAAAAGTACATGCAAATGTAATAATTGTGATGCCATAGAAGATGAGAAACATATGTTTTTTGAATGTCCACGTAACAATATATTATGGAAAAAATTGATAAAATATTTAAAAAAATTGATAATATTAAAAGTTTTTTTTAAAGAGCTCCTGCTGGGATGTGAGTGTGACATTAAAAACTAATTATATACAATTGGTAATTATTCGATTTATAAAATAAAAATATTAACTGAATTAAAAAAGCCTACTTGTATAAATCCATGGGCTGTATTTAAGTCAATTGTAAAATATATGGATGCATTAGGTTTGTTATTATTACTAAGTTTACAGTTGCACTGTATTTCAACATTTGTGTCATTGTCAATATACGCATACCGGTATAAATAATTTTATTGTAAAACAAAAAAAAAAGAAGAAAAAAAGAAAGAAAACAAAAAAAAAAACAAAAAAAAAGAGGTACTAACATTATTATATCGTGTTCAGATATAACGCAGTGATAGTCAATGAGTGATATGTAAAAAGCATTTATTTATATAATTTAATTTTTTTTTATATAAAATTTTATTTCATGCTTTTATTGTATTCAACTATTTTATAGAAATGAGTGCGTTATTATCCAAAGATACGCTTTAACAAAAAGAATGTAAGCTTTAAAAAAAAAGTGTGTAAGAACATAAAAATGAAAACCCAGAAAAATGGAGAAATATCAAACTGTCTTGATTGTATGAAAATGAATAAAGATGGTGGTGGTTACCCCACAAAAGAGAAAAAAAAGAAGAAACGGAGATATTCGCCATTAACAGTGACAGTTTCCTATCAATATATTTTTGTTAAGTGCATGTTAATACAGCTGCAATATCTTGGTATTTTCCAGTCGAGGCTAAAACAAAATCGTTTAGCAGACTGCTTGATTATGAGAGCATTGTAAATACCATAGTTATTGGAATAAACACCCAAGGACTTTCATTGTTAAGAAGGGTTTTAGGGGGGGGGGGCGTTCATTTGAGGGAGGCGTTTATTTATTATTATTATTATTATTATTATTATTATTATTATTATTATTATTATTAATAATAATATTATTATTATTATTATTAATTATTACTAATATTATTATTATTATTATTATTATTATTATTATTATTATTATTATTATTATTATTATTATTATTTTCTTTTGGTGTAAATTAGATGCGCATATACTCAAAATATATGCCCTTAAATTTCACTACAACACGTAATTACTGTCAAAATGAAAGAACAAAATGTAATTCCACTGGAGTAGAAAATCAAGAGAATCTGTTGACAAGATGTTGCTTTGTTTTACAGTCATTTGGTTGGGTGAGGAGTTGATTATTTGAGGAAAAAATTAAGGTGTTTATTCCAAATGAGGCTCTAGAGGGGATGTTTACTCAAATAAATACGGTAGCAGATTCATCGATGATTAACACTTTTCATGTAGAAGAAATAATAATAATAATAATAATAATAATAATAATAATAATAATAATAATAATAATAATAATCATAATAATCATAATAATCATAATAATCATCTCACACCAGAAACCATTTCGGGGGTTACAACAAAAAAGGTGACATGAAATTTCTTGATATTTACCATAGGTCTAAATAATAATGAATTGTAGATTATGGATTCACCTACAGTAATAACAGGCACACTTCATTTCAATTTTTATAATTAAAGTTCTCTGCTGAACACCATATCAGTGTTTCTAATTTTTGGAACTAAACAAATCAAAGGATGATGTGATAACAGCCTTCATTCATCTTGGCACGACAGGCACAATTTTGCTGGAACATTATCGTTTGGCAAACCTAGCTTTTACAACTCTCTGTTGGCCGAATCTGCCTACAAAATGAGCGCACTTAATACAGCTAGGGTTCCAAGTTCGAAGAAGTCATTTCCGGGAGATCTGCGGTTGTGGGTCGAAGGGTGGGGGTAGGGAGGGACTTTCACAGATTGAGGGTGTGAACTACATCAGCCCCATCATGGTTGGAGCTGAGGAAAATACGTATGATTGTGGTACGTTTCGATGGCCGGAAATGGCCCTCTCAGACATAAATTTGAATATAATTTTCATTTCTACCCCATTTTTTCATAATTTTTAAATATTTAGGAGGCCCGGCCGGCTTTCCTCCTCCCTGCACTACTGATCTGGTTAAAGATTTAATCATATTTTGCTACACATAGTGATACCCACCGGCTCTGTTTAAGTCGAAAATTTTGCGTCAGTCGAATTTTTGAAAAGTCCCAATTTTTTCCTATGTATTACTGTGTAAATTGTTTGTTTAATTCGAATTTTTATAAGTCGAATTTCGGCTATATCGACGGAATTTTCTGGTCCTGATAGGCCGATTTTAAAGTAATTTCAACAACACAAGTCGAAGTTCCAAATTTAGTAAAATTAGTAGCCATGTCAAAACTAACATCTCAGACAGCAAGCTGGTGGAACTTGGCTCACACGATCCTTTGTCGTAAGTTGCAGTCTACTCTCACAATACAGACACCCCTCCAGACCGGCTCCAATGTTCAGTTTTTCGTCCAGTTCAGTTTTTAGAACTTGTATTGAACCCATTTCGAACAATATTGTTGTAGTCAAGGCCTAGCTATTTAATTAATTTATCAAAGCCCTGGATTCTTTTGACTATAGGTCTATCCTAGCCTACGCAAATTCAACACATTATTTAATAATACGTACAGTACCTGTTGTTTTGCTGTACTGCTCAGCAAATTTAATTATTACCAATAAAATTAATGCGACTTTTATATTGTTTTTGCGTGCATTTCTTTTAGGTCTCATTATGTTTTTCCAAGCACACATTCTTCGTTGGGCAATGCCACTTGCTGGTTGGCAGTCTAGTCCCCCAAAACTCTGCCTGCCCGCCAATTGGTCCATTTTCGTGGGGTGTTTTGCACTAGACATGTGCTATGGCTGTGATGACGTCAGGTCGCCCAAAGTTTCATAGTTCGTGAAAGTAACAAACTCGGTGTAATTAAGAAAGTTTTAATTTAAAAAATGTATAAAACAAAACAAAAAACAAATAAGAAACCCTCATGGTATTACTAGTGAGTGTTACCGTCCTGAATTGGATTAAAAGAAGAATAGGAATGATTTGAAAAATGTTCGGTTTTGCGTGAATTTCGATTTTGTGGGCATTGAGTACACATAGTATTGTTCTATGTTAATATTTTTAAATTTTTTTTTGAAAATGAAAATGTGCAAGTCGAAATCTGTATAACTCTAACTTTTTATGCCAGTCCCATTAGATTCGACTTAGGCGGACTCGACTACTTTCTTGCTTAAAACCACCTAACATTGAGGAAACTGAGATGTGCTGGACACTAGTTTTTTCATAAAATAGTATTAGATCACTCCATTTGTATTATCATCTGAGGTAATTTTTAACAATTTGATATTAGGCCTACTATAGCTCTCAAAATTAGGCAGTCATGTTTCAGCTAGCTTATTTTTTTTCTTTACTGTCAATTATGTAATATTGTTTTAGCCTCGACTCAGAATGATAATGTTGGACAGGGAATTATTTACCCACATTTAATAATTTATGAGAAGTGCCTATTATTGTGTAAACCAATTATTTACTATCTGACATTATTATAATTTGATGTGATTTGTTTCGAAAGGTGAACAAAGTGTAAAAAACAAAAACAACAACCATTAGAGAATTTCAAGATAACCCTTAAAGCATTTCTGCTTGTTTCCGAAATGGTCCCATTGAAATAATAAGAAATAACGCTACAATGACAAAATACAAAAAAGGCCTTATCCATAGCTCTCAGTATCGAAAAAATTTCATGTCACCTTATGTTTTTCTGCCAAATGATTTTGTCTAACCCTAAACTAAGAAATACCAGGATGGTCTCCAGCGGGGATAGTTTCACCCATTAAAACTTGGATCGCAGATAACAAAATATGTTACGATTAACACTTTTTATTACAGTACATTATGAAAATTGCTCCCAATCAAGCAATCTAATTTCATGTTCCTTATGCTTTCTTCTAATGTTTTTGGCCCGGAAGCTATAGTCAGGTTCTACACAACAAAAATGATGATTTTCGATTATTTCATGAAAAAACTAATAAACATGAATAGAAATGCTTTTGTTATCAGTGTATCAGTTCAGTTATAAACAAGAATCTACAAAAGTATCGGTATTAGAACTGAGAAATCGAGCAAAATTTGTACAAAGAACTACGAACATGCAATTTTCACCAATAGAAGGCAGCAGACAATGACATGTTTAATAGGGAATATCTCCGTTACTATTCATTTTTTTTATATTAGTGTAGAGGGGAAAATATTCAGTGCATTATTTCCTTTCCAATGATACCACATAATGATATGTTTGACTAGATGTCATCTTGTTTTCCAAGATGGCTGCCAGAATTGGCACCAACGTTTTTCTTGTTCAGTATAAAATTCTGGGTCGGAAAAGCGTTGTGGCCATAAATTAACATGAATTGCGAACAAAAATACATAAGCCCCTGCACTAAAACGTATTGACTTACTTATTAACGTAATAACTTTAACAGCGCATTTTTGTACCGTAAAATTTAGAGTATTCTGACCACTGACAAGCTATAATAATGATAATAATAACCAACGAGTTTGTTATATACTATAACATCTTCCTGTAATACGGTAATAACTGGTCTTGTGGTAGCAATGCAAGTTTGTAGTGCTTTCAGAATTACGCTACCAGAATTACAAAGTCATATTATATATAAACAAGAGCAATGCTGTACAGTAGTGCGATCGCACGTACTTTTTAAATTAAATCTGAGGCTTATAAACATTTGGATAACATGGTTTTCAATTCCATTTTCAATACGGAACTTCCAATTTCTTTCTAAAAAAAATTCAGGTTAATATTTCAGTGATGTTCTTTCCAATGGGTTTTCAATTAAAAGCTATCATTTTCAACCCACATCATAAAAAGCCATTGTTTTTTAATTGATTTCTTTTCTTCTTCTATCCCGTTTTCCTCAGTTTTTGCACAGGGTTTTTTTTTTGACCGGCACATGATGCCTGTTGGGGCTTCAGCCTCTCCGTCGGGCAGATTCAGGCGCCATTCTGGGTTTAGATAGTAATCGCTGATATATTTTATTCGTATTTTAATGTTCATATTATTCCTTATAATATTTATCAGGGGCGGATCCAGAGAAAATGTGGGTACGGATCATGCGCCGTGTGAAGCCCGGGGTGATAGCGGGTGATATAGTTTCAAAAAAGTATTCTGTCTGATTGGATTCACATCATCATCAATATACATCCGTAATAATCATGCTTATTTGGGGAGAATTTATAGGCGTTCATTTGATTCTAGATTGGTCTGGTTCACATGATGTGTGAAGACATTTTTTGAGTTATAATCTTTCCTCGAGTCCGGCAAGTGGAAGGGTGGGAGGGGGAGGGGGTTGGCCTGTTTAACGTAAGTCCTCCCCCACCCCGTTGGTGCTGCCACTGATGATTGATATCTCGGGTTGGCCTAAATGAAAAATTATCGTAATACGCATGGAATGATTAACCCATTCTACCTAAGTGATCAGTTTCGGTGACAAATAACTTATAAGTCATTGTGTTCATAACGTCATGCCGACGCTAATTTCGAGGGCTGCTGGTATGTTTTGAATGTTTATTTAATAATTACTCAACGAATTTCCAGCGTATGATTATCCTAGGCCTTAACTGAGAATATCGTAAACCCGTGAATCCTACTACCTAATAGGTTTGTGTTGCTAAGAGTCGCGATCCCGCGAACATCCTGTGTTATGTTGTACTGAGTGTATGTCATATTCGGTAAAGGTCAAATGCGGTTCAGATTCAGAAGGTGGAGCTTAGCTATACAAAATTCATAAAAATAGGTGATTTAAAACTCGTTTTTCAGAAATACGCGTTATCTAAAAAGAAAAGGAAAGTCATCGATATGTTTATTATATATTTTTTTAAATTGTTTTATGACATTTTAAAAGCAACTAGAATATGTCATTTAGTTGGACTTTAATTACTCCATCTGTTAATTTTTCTTTTCCGAATATTAAACAACAAACACTAACAAAAACATGTACAATCATATTAAAAAGCAATTAGACTCAAAGGGTTGAGTCCATCTTGTTTTAACATAATAATTAATGTGATAATATCTATGAATACGAATATGAATGCGAATGAACTTTATTATCTTTCAACAGTAAAACAAAAGAAAAGCATCTTCAGTTACCAAAAACAGACAATAAAAACATCAAAATCCAGAAAAAATCTAATATATATATTCATTAAAATATATTGATTAAAAAATATACCTATTACGCCTATTACCTTAATAAGACTATTACTAACAATTTCAATAACAAACAAGCCAGCAAACAAAAGTTTATTTAACACTACAATTTAACACTACAATATTCCTCTATCATTTGAGCAGATTTATTAAATTCAGAATGTAAATGCTGTGTGTACTCAAAATTAGCAAATGTTTCTTTATGACATGACACAAATCAAAGCTGTAAAAATGATGGGTTAGGCCCAAGGCGACTGCGGATATCAACAGTGGTGGACAGAGTTTACCTTTCTGGAAATGATAAGGTTAATATGCTGCGGTGGTTTAATAGGCTACAACTCCCTGGACCTACTGATACTAGAACCTTTTTTTGAGGTGCGCAATAGGTTTAGACAAAATAATTTTTTACTCATCATTGGATACATAGCCATGCAGCAACAGTAATCTATTCGAAAGTGACTATAAATAGACATATTTTTAACTTAACGTAGGTCAACGGATTCTGTCCCTTGTGTCTAATGGTGTGTTCTCTAACACTCTCAAAGCACTGATGATAAAAAAAGACTAATACGTTGTGATATATAGGCTATGTGTAGTACCGGTAAATAATTAAAACAAACATTTTTACTGTAAGGTGGAACAATAACGAATTCCTCTTTAATATTTGGAAAAATATATATTTACATATATATTTTTTGTGTTTCCTTCACACCATCTGCCACGTTACCACAATACTCCTAATGGAATGATGCAGCTTACAAGAAAAGAAAAAGAATAAAACAATAATTAAAGACAAATTGAATCGACATCAAAACTTTCAAAACTTCACTCTCAAAAAAATACATACGCCTACACTAATTCTAAACAAACACAACAAATATTGGTAATGCTTTAACAGGCTCTATGTACCGTACTGCACTAAACATGGTAGAATTTTTGCGACGCGTGTTCAATTGTTCATCAAGGTAATAGTTCTAAGCAATGCTGTCCAGTTAGTGACAACATCCCTTCTTTTTCTTTTTGTTTTTCACTCCAAGTATATCCATGAGTTGTTTTGACATGTAATAAGGCTTCTCTGGTGTTCCGTCGTGTCGCTCTAAGTCTTCAAGGAAGCAGAGAAACAGTGTATCGATCGCCATATCGTACACGCCAAAGAAGCTGTTTGCAACAATGTACGCGGCTAGTGCCATGAATAAGATTGGCGCCCAAAAGTAAGTCATTGCTGGCACACCTGTGCTATCAACGTCAATCGGAGACGTCGACGAGTAGTTGCGAAAAAAAACTGACGCACCAAATGCTGTCCCGAGTGTTATCACAATTTTTCCAACGAAGAGCATAAAGCTTGAAATTCCATTCAGCGCCGTGGCTCGAGCTATATTTCGCATGAGGAGAAAGAATGCATTTTTGGCAGATGTACAGAAATTCTTGCCATAAACAGCAATTTCGATGTATGCGTTGCGATTTATAAACCGCATAATTTTTTCTAAACACCAAAAGCAGCATTTACAACACTTGAAAATAAATTTTGTAAAGAAATTTTCTGCATTGCTCACTTGGTCTTCAACATATTGTATGGCAACCCGAATCAGTTGGATGATGGTTATGATCAGGGAGCCGAAGGCGATTGATCCAATATGATAACGAATGCTTCTCCAGAATGATCGAAGCAGAGGTAGGTTTTTGATGTCATCTGGTTTAGTAAATGCCCAATAGTAACTTGCAAATGCTCCCGCAAGTGTGATTTCTCCAAGAGCACTTATAAAGTTCAAAATCCAAAATAAGGCCACTAGGTTGTAAGCTTCGAACCAGTAAACGTAATTTGGGACGATGTTATAACCTATCAGGATACATTCCGTTGTTCCATTAAGTGGAATTGTGGGTTCACAACTCGCACCGTCTGTATATTCGTCGGTAGAATTTGCTATCTGGTATGGTGGTTCCACAATGGATGCTATGAAGATGACGCTAAAAGCCCAAAATGTTAAAAAGGCCAGCTGCATGATAAACGGGATGACAGGCCACAAGAGAGAACAAAGCATTGACGAAACTGCTCTACTCGCTTCTTTAATTAAAGCGATTGCAATGCGAATACGCTTGAATAGAAATAACATAATTAGGGTGAGAATTGCTAACATTGTACTCATTATTATAGCAGCTATATACCAGGTTCGCTCCATTTTGACGTAACTCGCAACTTCTTCATAATCAAGTGAAAACGTATCTGAAGTACAATCAGCATCGTTATTTTTTATACAGTTCCGCTCGTTCCAACAGAAGTAGGTTCCGTACCCTAATAGTGCAAACACCAATACGATGCTACTCCAAACCATAATGGCTGCAATCCAACGCATTAAAACAATATATAGCAGAGAAGCAAACATAGATATCGTAATACCTGCCACCATATACGGCCACGTTGCTTTTAAATCCTCTACTGTACTATTGAACCGTTCATACTTTTGAAGAAAGTTTAGCAGGTCGTATGCTACCGCGCGATCTTCCTCGGTTATTTTTCGGTTATTCGGTGTGGTGTCATTTTCTGTGTCAGAAACTAAAAATTCTGGATAACAGCGACTGGTAAACACGTCACTTTTTGTGTAAAAGTTGGCACATTTATTTTCAACCAAAAGGTCCTTTATGGTGGAACCATTAGTGCTTACTTCTTCTTTTGCATTTATTCCATAGATACAAATGAAATCATCCCAAACGATGGAATCGACATCGACGTTTGGATCGTCTAATTCATTAGAGTATCGAGCTTCGATGGCATAGTTTTCCTTTGGGCATTCATCAACGCATACTTGCAGTGATGTGGTGCAGTCAAACTTCGGAGGTTTTACTTCATTCAAACACTCCAGGTAGTCAAAAAAGAATAGGTAGGGTTTTTCTGCTACATTGTCGGACATCCCACATACTTGGCCTTGGTAATCTGTGGGATAAATTAATGTTTCCACATTACCTCTCTGGAATCCGATGGCACTGATCACCCCTAGGCCAGCAAGGAACAAAACGAACACGAAACAGCAAATAATATCTGTACAACTCCTGTTCGAAATTGGTCCATCGAATGTCGGGTCATATTTTTTGGGTTCACCGTAATACTTTACTTTTTCTTTAGGTTCATCGTCAGATGCATCGCTGTTTCGTCGTTTTCCCATTTTGTCCGTTTATAAAGAATATACAAGTTGAGGCAGTCCAGCTTTCGATATCACTCTGGTACATACCGCACGACCTTTGGTGTTTGGTGTTCTATTTGTTGAGTAAAGTCCGTTTTATATGTAATCTATTAGTGTTTGTGTTGACTGTTTGGTCCTTGTGTTTCAGTTCCCTATTATTACGTTGTGTTACTAATTATAGTTTATTCGCCATAATGAAAAACGACGCATCAATCTTTCTGAACATTCTATTAAATATTTATAACAGTAATACGTTTAATAATTTAGTCTGGACCAGAGAAACCAGAAAAAAACCAATTCGAGGCGCTGTTGTACAAATCAAGGATCCTTTTTTAAAAAAATGAACGAATTTTTAAGACTATATTTTCATAAATAGGCCTAAACTTTCTCATTGAGAAAAAAAAATAATAGAATGTTGACATCGATTAGAAACTATAACCAGAAACAGAAAATGTAATTTAAGGACATACAACGTTCCTTCGGCCTGGTTATGTTTCCTCGGTTATTTGTATTCTTCCTTGCTAATTTTCCCCTTGCTATGCTATGGTCGTTTCACCGGCGTATCGATTATACTCTATATGACAGGTTCCTTCCAAATTAACTCTTAAAGTTCCCCTCATTTATTAGATAAAGAAGAAAAACTTAATGTTTGTATGTATTTATATATTTTGGAAAAGTATAGGCCTATATTGTTAAACTATATAATTGTCAGTCATACTATATCAGCAAAGGCAAAGGCCTAAAATTAATATAATATAATTATAAAGTACTTTGTTTAGTATTGTGTTTTTATGAACAAGTTACCAGTAGGTATATATACTTTTTTGTTTGTTTTGGGGAACCATTTCTGGATTTTATTTTCTTTTGTCTTTTATAGGCCCTACGAACAACGATTGTGTGACAGGCATTCGATGTTGCTTTTTATATTAGTTATCATTCTGTTGCTTTTGTTTTTGCTGATCAGCCTACCTTTACGCAAATTGAGTACATGCGTGCGCGTGCAAAATGTTGAATTTTTAATTGGTCGCAGCTTAAATCGATCGCGGTCAAATCAGTTATCTTGTGGAATGTGGAGCAAACGATAAAGTATCGCCGCTAAGTGCAGTCTTTCGAGCATTTCGGCGCTTGTTCGAGCCGCTCATCGCCCAGGTTTTGGTTGATAGAACCAGGGAGATGTAGAACCAAGTCTTCTCAGAATGAAATGGAGGTCCAGTGTATACATTAGGCTCGCCTGCACTTTAAAGAACCCATTGCTTCCGAGTCTTTTGGAAGAGTAGGTAGTTACCCAGATGCTACGGTTCATTTCAGCCCCTGTCTTTGTGGAATGATGTGAACATGTACCTACTATAAGCGCCTTTGTACGGCTGCTAGTATAAGTCACGGAAGCGCAAAATATGTTATTCCAATTTACTTGGAATGACAGACCAGATTTTATCAAAAGATCAATAATGTACAACAAATACGAATGTGGAGGTTTGAACATGCCTCAAATCAAAAGTTTTTCGGAGGCCCTGAACGTCGCTTGGGTAAAACGTTACCTGGACAAAAATAATAGGCCTAATGCAAAATGGAAATTATTCTTTGGTCACGAAATTAGCATTTATGGAAAAATGTATTTATTTGAATGTAATTTCGATACTGATTCTATTTTATTCCAACGAATTTCTCATGGTTTCTACAGAGATGTGATCATGGCCTGGTCAAAATTTATTTTTTTCCATCCGAAAATGAAGGAAGAATGTATTTCGCAATGTTTATGGAATAACAGTTGTATTAGAATTGATATGTGATTTGATTGCAAGTGGTAATTTCCTTACATTTAATCAATTTCAACAGAAATGTAATATAAAAACTAGTGTTCTTAAGTACAAAGGCATTTTAAGCGCTATTCCAAAAAACTGGAAAAAAAGATCTAGTGCATGATACTGGCAATTTCAAACCCATAAACAAACAACTAACACAAATTTCTATTAATGAAAATCATAATAAAATAATTTATTCCAGTTTAATTAAGAAATATGTTTCAAAACCAACCGCATCTATGAATAAATGGGAAACAGAATTTGAAGAGGTATTGAACTGGGAAACGATTTTTATGTGTCCAACAAAGTGTACTCTAGATACAAGATTAAACAATTTCAAATTTAAATATATTCATAGACGCATAGCAACAAATAACTTTTTTTTAGGATTAAGATAATTGATTTACCAATCTGTAATTTTTGTAAAGTTGCTATACAAACCTTGTAACATTATATTTGTTTAGAAGAAATTATTATGGTTATTGTTGTTGTTATTATTATTATTATATTGGAATGGTATTGAATGGTATCAATGGTTATGTATTTTCTAGCGTCTTCCACAATAAAAATAGTCTCAATATACAGCTAATTTCAAACGAATTTCGACTAGCACTACGACTAAATGACGCGAGCCTTGACTAATAATGATACCTCCGCAGGCCGACTCTTTTAGTCAGCTCAAGGTCAGGCTAAATCGCCGACTTGAAAATATTTACCCCCTAAAAACATGTTTTTCTTTGTAATTCACGATAGACTGAAAACAATAAAAACGATGTGTCTTCGGTGTATTCAAGAAAAAAAGAGACATTAGGTTTAGGTTTTAAAACGTGAAATTAACTTGTTTTGCTAGGCGCATGCGATAGTTCCCTGATTTGCACGAATTGCGGTCATGTAGCTTCACCGTAACAACAACAAAGATGTCGCCGTCCTCGCTCGTGCTCAACTATCATAGTTCTCCAAAGAAAGCGAAGTTTCAGTGACTGTTTAATTTCTCTATTGTTATAGGCCTATGTTAACAAATTAATATAGTTATTATTATAGAAAATTAATTAGGCGAATGATTATCTACAGTCTATGAATTACGTGGAAATATGTGTTGCCGTTATAGAAACTCATTTGTTCCAAACTCCATTCACCTTCATAATAATAATGTCAGAAAAGTTTAATGTGTAATATTGTTTAATAATGTTTATATTCTTTTTGTACATCTTATGACTAGATATTGTTTGGTGCTCATATTTTTATATCCTTGTTATCTTTTATTTATTACTCGCTCATTTTATTTATTACTCGTCAATTTATTACAATTGTTACTGCCAGTGGAACGTATTTTCTGGTGTTTTTTTTTAGACAATAAAATTATCTTGAATCTTGAACGGCAAACGGCAGCTTAATATTCATCCGCGTTACCGGATCTCTAAATATTTCGTCTGCTATTAAAATGAGCTCTTTTTCATTAGTTAGTTTGATAGTTGTTGCGTGCCAGCCGTCTTCAGCTGGACTTACACAAGAACTTCTCAAAAAATCTCAAAATTCTCACTTTATTGCAATCATGAATAACTGATGATTGAAGTTGAACAATACATTGAACAATACAATACTTTTATACCTAACGTCTTTGAAAAACTCCCTGTATAGTAATAAAACGTTTAAAACGTTCCGTGTTCACTTTAGGAAGAACAAATTCACGATTGTTTCTAAAATTGTAGTTTTTAAGGGGGACCGACCGTAAAAGGGAATGCAATCTATGGGAAGGTGATTTTAATTTTCTAAAGTAGTTCTTACAAAGTGTTCTATCTATCAATTGAGTGCAAGAGGTGACCAAGGTATAGCTGGAGCTAATCATGCTTGGTACCTTAACCCCAACCCTCTCAAACTACAGACCTATGACGTTAATAATAATAATAATAATAATAATAATAATAACAATAATAATAACAATAATAACAACAATAATAATAATAATAACAATGATAATAACAATAATAATAATAAATAATAATAATAATAACAATGATAATAGTAATAATAATAATAATAATAATAATAATAATAATAATAATTATTATTATTATTAATATTATAATCATCATTATCTCTACCACCACATCACCACCATCATTATAATGGTGATACTGATAAGATAGTATTATAAATTTTGTCAAAAATAAAATAAAGGTTGTGTATCATTAATAGCAGACCTGAACTGTTTTAACAGTTTGTTTGTTTTACACATTAAAATGTGTTTACTTTAGTAGAAGTAACATTTTAAGTTGTGATGAAAAAGCAATGATTTTTGTTTTTTAACTCTAGTAAGTAGATTGTTCGAAATAATAGCAAGGCGAGCGTCATAACCACTAGACCACGAAAGCTTCATGGTTGAACAGGTCCAAATAACCGTCAGGAACATTGTATTACACAAACGGTTATTTGGACCTGTTCAACCATGAAGCCTTCGTGGTCTATTGGTTATGACGCTCGCCTTGTCAGCGAGAGGTCGCAGGTTCGAGTCCCACCAGAGGCATTTTATTACACAATTTCTTTCTTCATTTATTTACAGGACTACATTCGTTGAGAGATCATGCAGACTTACAACAAATTGTTGTTGATTAATTTGCTGTTTTTGACTATTGGTCTGTGTCTGAGAACACACTGGCCTATTTCTTTATAAAATAAAACAAAACAAATTAAAATGAATTCACATCACAATATATGCAGTATCTGAGTAAAAGAAATTTAATAGTACGAACAACAATGATTTTAAGAGTAGATTACGTCATCGTTATTTGCATTTCTATGTACTCCATTGTTAGCCTATATAGGCCTATGTATTTACTTCAATGCTAAGCATGCAAGTGATTCGTTGTGTCTAGATACATCGTATGTTCCTGTACCGTACTTCATTGTTATGCGTTGGCCTATTATTTTGATGGTTATGTGTGTACCTCATCGTTATGTGTATGCATTATGTACTTTCTTGTCGAAACTACTGTACAGGCCCGTAGCCAGATTCTTTCAAGGGAGGTTCTCTGGGCGTTGGGTCCAGGGGCGAAGCCCCGGTGGGGGCAGCGAAACTTTGAAGCCAGAGGATTTTTGTGTTTTATGGGTCTAAATAATGCTATAAAAGCAGTTATGTTTGAAAAGGGTCTGCAGCAAAACATTCCGTCTGAGTCTAGGTGGGTCTTCAGTCATTAGTTGGGTTTGAGGAATCGTTTGGGAAATTCGAGGGTGGGGTTTCGCCAGAAAAGAGGGGGTTTGCCCGAACCATAAATTCCAACCCCTGGCCACGGGCTTGCTGTAGCCTCAAGAATATTTGCTTAGTTTATATCAACAAACATATTCTTTTTATTGTGAAGACATAGTATCTGTAAAATCTATTTACGATAACAAGCATATGATCATTGCTGAACGTATAATATAAAATTCGTTTTATATATTTTATGTACTTCAATATAATATCCATTACCACTGTACAATTATAATATAAAATATGTTAAACAGTAATAAAATTGGAAGACTATGTCATGATATTGAATAAGTTGAGCATAATGTTCCGGTTTGAAATACGTTTGTCCTCTACTACTATCTGTCAATCAGTGCAACTGATGGGTCTTCTGTTGATAGTGCTTTGACATTAATTCTATAAGTAATGCTAGGACTTTCATTATGTCTTACATTCTGTTATAAATGTACTTGGTTATTAGGTATATACGCTCTTAATTAACAAGTTTTGTATACTCCATTTTACCTTATGTACTTCGTTGTTATATTACGGAGGTACTGTATAACATGTTATACTATATATTATTATATAAATGCACTTTGTTATTATGTATATATCAGTGGTTCTCCACATGTTTGGCCGCGACCCACTTCCCTGGACGTTAAACAATAGATAGGCCTACTCAAAATGGCTCATTTTAAATGGTAAACAAAATTGAAGTAAAATGTTAAATTAAATGATACTTAAAATGCGCTTTATTTCTAAAGCAAATTTTAGCATGATATTTAATTTTTTTTAAATCTTAAAGAGTCTCGCGACCAACTAATTTATTTGGCGACCTAATTTTGGGTCGCAACAAGAGTTTCATAGTTTGAGAACTGCTGGTATATGCACTTAACATGTCTATGTATATATTCCAGTTAACATTACGTACTTCTATATATCATGGTTACACAAGAACATTCACACAATATATACATGGAAATGAGAAGCTTAATTCCGTTTATATAGTTTAAAACAATTTTAAAACACCACACCAACCCCAATTTCACAATACCTGTGCTATATAATAAAATGCTGTCTAATGCTATCAACATACTCAGGAACATGCGCCAGTTTGTGATACTTTAGTTCATGTATGCACTGTGTTAATCAAATAAAACTAACAATACAAAACATGGCGCGTTATCCAGTCGCCGGAGACGTGTCGTGGATATTGTTACTTACGGCTGAGCACAATAAGCGCAGTATCCTACAACTAAAGAAAAAGAGAATAGCATTTTACAGAATATAACATTGACATTGTTATATATGCGATACGTACACTCATTGCGGTTTTGAATCGTATTTAAGAAAAGGTGAAAACGTTGTTGAAATACAATATTCTTTCGATTTTCACTATTATTCTTGTGTTCTGAGTATAGAGTTAATAATTGAGAACATATCATATTAACATAATATCCAAATTCTTCCATTACCATTTTTTTTAACACTCCACTCACTCCTGGTTCTCATTATAAGAAACAAATCTGATATTAACCTACCTCTTTTACAATTGGGCCCAACAAAACCATAAGGGCATTGGCAAGTGCTTGTGGAATCGTGATTAGTAAGACATGTTCCGCCGTTAAAGCATTCACATGCTGGAGTGTCTGAAAGAATACCGGCATATCACATTGATTTTTTTTAAAACTACAGTGTTGTACACGAATCTTATACCTTAAATTATATTATTACTGAAAAATAATAATGATAATATTAATGATGATGAGGAGGATGATTATGATGGTAATAATAATGATAATGATAACTGACGGCATTGGTCATGTTTAATCATTCAAGCACTCGAAACGTAGTGGAAGTTTATTTTAACGATACAGTTGTACATAAATACAGTTTTTGATTAAACAATCTTTGAAAATAAATGTATTTATTCAGCATTAAACGTATTATAGCCATACATGTTAAGAATATTTTAATATAAATATGATCAACATTAAAAGTATTATATCAATGGTTCATCCTATATTCAACACAATAGAGTGCAACATAAAACCCAGATCAATTGAATTCCAATCTATTCAGTCTATTATAAATAAACATAACAGAATTGTGCTTTGAAGCTAAGCGATCAAACATAAATAGTTAAAAACAGATTTGAAACTTTAAAATGTTCCAAACAGAACAGTAAAAAACATTAAAACGATATATTATTAAAACGTTAAAATACAGTAAAACGTATTAAAGGATATTATTAAAACGTTAAAATATATTATTAAAACATTAACAGACAATAAAAAGTATTTAGATATTTTTTAAAACACTGTACGATGAAAAATACAAAGAGCAGAAAGTTCATTAAAGTAGTATAAAATTATTGAATTTATGTTAGAAGACTAAGGCCAGGTTAAAATAGTATAAAGAAGTATGTAAGACAATTTCATTAAAAAGGTAAAGCAGGGATGGGGAATTACGATAATCACCTTTTGGCACGTCTATTAAATATATGGATAGAACTTGTACAAAAGACTGTCTAAACCTTTTGGTTTTCGATATAGGTGGAATTAATCTGATACATAAGTAGCTATGTATAAAATTGGAGTACAGTGGATGTGTAATATCATTCATTATATCTTTAACTTTCTTAATAATTTTCTCATTAAAAGCGAAATCAAGATTAATCATATATTATCATTAATAATTCGATTTGCTCTTTTGTTTATTCTCTCTATGCGCATTTTGTTTTTCTGGGTCATATTTCCAAAGATATAAACGTTGCAATACGTTATAACATTCATAATCACAGAGTTATAGAATAATCTTAATATAGTTTTATCAATGTACATATTATACTTCTTCATTTTACGCAAAATCCCCATTCTTTGTTGGCTCTTATCTGCATTTTCCAATTAAGTTTATTATCAAAAAGGCAACCTAGGTATTTATATTCAGTGACCACAGCAATCTCTGTGTTTTTAATGATTACAGCTCAACATTTTTGTTACGTATTTTCCTGAAATCTTTATAATTTCTTTAGTCTTACTTGTATTGAGTTTCATATTGTTAATATAACACCAATCAATAAACTCTGTGATAGTATGCCTATATACGCTTTCATTTTCATTAGTTATATAGCCACTTTATACGGTGACGTCTGCATATTTAATCATACAACATTCATGTAAATTGACTTTAAAATCACTTGTAAATAACAACTCTCCTGTCAGAAAGTACATTATTGATTTTAAGATACTGTGTCCTGGGTTTTGAAGAGTTGTAAACCCCTTATGTAATGTCTTTAACATTGTTGTTTAATGAGTTTTTGGAAGTGAGCCCTCTTTGGGGCGCTTTCAGTTCAACTAGTTAAAACGGTAGTTATGGTACCTTATGTTTTGAGGTAAATATCGTTTAATTGTTAGTTTAAAACCTGCATAGGTTTTATTAAAACATATTGTCTATATGTTTATGTGCTAGAGATAATGCTGTACTCTAGCTTAGTATTGATTATTGATATTTGTGCTTGTTATGGCACGATTCTATATGAGCATGTCTAGCCTAGTTTTTGATACACTATGCATGAACGTGCACGTAGGAGCCCGCACGCTGTGTGAGCAAAGATGTGAACTTTGACCTAAGGCAGTACACTTTCAGGATGCGTTAGCCTAGCTTTGTTTTTATAATGTTTATAAAGGGTAATGGCTATTTTGTATATCATCTTGGAAATTGTTGCATCACCCAGCTATGTGATTATATTTTAGAGATAATTTCTGTACCATCCATGACTTTGATTATTGAATTATTTGCAGCTGGATAGCCAGTGATCTTGGATATAGCCAGTAATCTTGGATACGTCTTGAGAGTACAGCACAGTTTATGTAAGAAAGATAGGTACATGCATATATCCTTGATATATTTAGTACTGTATTTTATACATCTTTTTTTGGGTTATGTCTTATTAGCATCTATTGCTTGTTGTTTTTGCAGTTACCAATAGATGTTCAACGAATGAAAAGTGAACACGGTTATACAACTGGATTTCAATATTGTCTTTTATTGTCGGGCCAGTACACCTTTTAACAATTGTTTAATTTATATTAATAGGCCTATCCCTTAGTTTATTTATCATCATCTCTGGCACAACAGTGTTAAACGCACTAGAAAAATCCACATACAGCGATCAAATATTATCACCTGTCTTATCTAGATGCCCTTCCATATTGTGAACTCAACTGGTGCTGTACAGGGTACATTGATTGATTTCTCAAGACATTTAATTGTATTTAAAGTTGGGCGGTAATCATTATGGACCTTAGGTTATTTTTTTTACTTTTGGAACAGGTGTTATAACTGACGTTTTGCAAATTGTTGGTACAACTCCACTGGTGATACTACTATTAAACAATTTAGCAAAAATAGGAGCAAGTTGCCTGCTACAATATTTAATAACACAAGAATTAATTTGGTCAGTAATTTGGCTTACTTCACACATGGAGAACACTTTCTTACATCATCTTCATTTATAATAGTATAATCGGTTTCAGCTTGGTCATTGTTTGAATTATTATTATCATTACCATCGTTATTATCATTATCATTACCATTGTTATTATTATTATTTTTATTATTATCATTATTATTATCATTTTCATAGTTACTAATTTCAAGGTCTTCATTTACATTAGTTTTCATTTTCAAAGCGACAGAAGAATTCATTCAGTTGGTTAATTAGGTCTACATTACCATGCATTTTAGGTTTACTATTTTTATACCCAGTTAAAGTTTGAAGAGCTTGCCAAGCTGGTTTTGGATTATTTTATCGAAACTTGGATTCAAGCTTCTGCTTATACTTAATTTTACTATGTCTAATCTGCTTATCCATTAATTTTTGTAGCTCGTTTACTTGCATGATGTTATTTTTTTCCATAGCTTGACGTTTTTCTTGGAGCAGTTTTTTTAATCTTCCATTAATCCACGGTTTTTCATTTGGATCATCGATTTATCAAGCGCATGCAGGGTATCACAAAGGGACAACAAAGATTAAAGTGTTAACAAATATTAAACATGATTTTTTAAAATAAATATTTATACAGTATTGAAACCAAAAAAATATTATCACAAGTAGGTGTATTGAATATTAACCCACTCAAGCGAATGTCTGGGAGGCCTATTCTAAGTCATAACTTGCTACGGGTCAATGCCAGGTCGCAAATCTGTTTTTATGAGTTGTGCATCGTTTGCTATGTAGTTTATAAAAACATTAGTAAAGTGTTAGTAGATATTGTTTTTATTATCCTTAGCTACCTTTCAACATTTTAAAAAGTTTTTCCTTTTTATTATTCATGGTCGTTTGATGTTTTTATTATGTACCAATCTTGTATTATTTATGAATTTTGACATTGTACTGTATAGTATTTATATATGTTTGCCAAGCAACACAATTTACTGTATTTTTATATGAACAAATGCAATTTCTTTAATCCTGAATTTGGCTTTATCTAAATAAAAACAAAAAGCCTCCCTCCCTCCCTCATCACTTTTCTAGCCTAGATAGGGTGATAAACTAATAATTTTTTTTTATTGGGCGTTAATCTAAATTTATTATCTTTGGAGAATACTCTCCTAGAACCTCCAAGCAAATTATGTACAACCGTTATCTTTAATATCGTTGACGATGTCTTTGTATTATTAGCTACATTTATAATTATGTAAGGGGTTCAAGATTCATTTATTATCGTCATACATAGTACAATGAGATTTGTTTCTTGAAGTTGATACAGAAACAGTGAAGATCTAAAACAATACTATAAAATTGGTTAGGCCAATACTTGAATATGCTGTCGGGCGCAAGTAGTAAGGTCAGAATCGCTGTCTTAGAACTATTTATAGCCTAAACATTCTTCATCTGTTACGTCGGATTTTGTAATTATTTTCGTATTTTGTAATACCTGTCATATTTTGTAATAAATATTGTAGTATTTTGTAACAAACCTTGTCGTATTTTGTAATAACAGAGCTGTCGTATTTTGTAATAACTTTCTGTCGTATTTTGTATTAAAATGCGCTGTCATATTTTGTAACAACACATCAAATGCCTGTTTTCTTCAATACTTTTGCAGTTTTTGAGAGAATAAAGTTTTTGGTGGTTATTAAATATTTATGTTAATAATTGTTTGGTATAGCTGTGTGATAAAAAAAAGTCAAAAGTCAAATGACAAATAATATTTAAAAAAATCTTTTCATTTTTACTGTATAACAAACAAACCTTGAATATAATATAATACTACACTGTAAAAACAGCATGTAACAACACATCAAATGCCTGTTTTCTTCAATACTTTTGCAGTTTTTGAAAGAATAAAGTTTTTGGTGGTTATAAAATATTTATGTTAATAATTGTTTGGTATAGCTGTGTGATAAAAAAAAAGTCAAAAGTCAAATGACAAATAATATTTAAAAAAATCTTTTCATTTTTACTGTATAACAAACAAACCTTGAATATAATATAATACTACACTGTAAAAACAGCGTGGAGGATTTAAACGCAAAGCTCCATGCAATTTTGTCCCGTCTTTGGAGACACGTTTGAAAGTTAAACGTGTTTAGATAAAAAGTAGTCAAAAGTCACATGAAAAATAATAATAAAAAAAATATTTTCATTTTTACTTTACAATAAACAAACGTTGAATATAATATAATACTACACTGTAAAAACAGCGTGAAGGACTTAAACGCAAAGCTCCACGCAATGTTGCCTCGTCTTTGGTGACACGTTTAAAAGTTAAACGTGTTTAGATATATCTTAATGTGCTTAGGATCTTGACGTGTTTAGAATTAAATCTGCTTTAGTATTTGACATCATGATGTCAAATACCTGAGCATATCTAATGCCAAACACGTCAGAAACCTAAACACATTTGGGCGGGCCTAAACACGTTTAGCTTTTAAATGTGTCACCAAAGACGGGACAACATTGCGTGGAGCTTTGTGTTTAAGTCCTTCACGCTGTTTTTACAGTGATAATGTGCAACTTTGTCAAATAACCACTAATGACTTCGGGCCTTAAAAAGGGTTTTTGATGATTCAAAACAGGAGTCATCTTTATTACATCATTTTTTATAAATAAAAAAATAATAGAAAATAATGGTTATTTTTTAAATGACCCTGAGTGACAATTTTCCATATAACTCCTGGCGGTTTCCAATCACAAGCCATTCTTATCACATCTATCATCACTTCTATATACAATGTTAATTATTGTATGATAAAATAGGAGAAATGTATGACCCGGACCTCTTTTTATCCCACAGTCACACCAAGCAATCATTAACACAAGTATGATCCCATCAAAACCTGTATAACTATAGATTAAAAGAGCACTCGACCATGTGACCTTTGACTTCTTAGTGTCATATACTTACACTAAACAATCATTAACACAAGTTTAATTTATTACAAAATACGACAGCTCAGTTTATTACAAAATACGACAGAAAGTTATTACAAAATACAACAGCTCTGGTATTACAAAATCCGACAAGGTTTGTTACAAAATACGACAGGTATTACAAAATACGACAAGGTTTATTACAAAATACGACAGGTATTACAAAATACAACAATTATTACAAAATACGACGTAACAATCGTCCAATGAAGCTCTTAAAGCTAACTAATCGTACACTAAAGGGAGTGAAACACCCAAACCATCCCCTAAATCATCTACTTCCAATACTGTTCCCAAGCCATATAACTTTCGTACGAAAAGACAATATGAATTACCATTGGTCAAAACTAAACGATCCAAGAGCTTCATACTAAATGTTGGTGTGTTTTTTGAATGGTTAATCCCTTGCATGGTATAATAACAACTCTATTGCAACGATGGTATGTGACAATTCTATTCTGCTTTCCTTTGCTCACTCGTTGCTTTCTTTATGTCTTCATTCACATTTTTAGTGTCCTGTTAATTTATCTGTTATGTTCCTCTTTTTTTTTTTTACATATTTACAACACCTTTCTCTTGTGTAATCATCTTTTTATCTTCGTAAATTCTTTTTTTGTAATTACATTTCTGAATCCCAATGTATTTATTGTCTCTTCTGTTTATATAAATTTACATGATGTATTTTCATTTGTAATAAAATTGAATTGAATTGAATGTGCCTTGGTTATTTGGTTAAAGTGGCATCGTCAATTCAATGATCTCAGTTTCCTTATAGATTCATCAATTAGGAGTTATATCGGGCTTAAGGCTTGTTAATACATTAGAGGGAATTGATCCACCAATTATAGAAAGGCCATGAATATCTGCATATACCCTTCCCTACCCTGGCTTGGACTCCCAACCTTGAGGTCGGGGGTTCGAAACTCTCGCTGTGCAAGTCGCTTGTGTCCTTGGGCAAGGCACTTCATCTACGGTTGCCTCTCTCCACCCAGGAGTACAAGTGCTTACCTGGTAGGTTCCAACACTGCGCTGATTACTAGCCGCAATATTATGGAGATATAATTTAATTTAATAATTTCGTTTAGTGTTCAATGTGATCCATATGTGTTTGATCCAATGACCAGGGTAATAATGTGAAGCGCTTAGAGGCTTTGTTAAGGCATTAAGCGCTATATAAGAACGACATATTATTATTATGTATCTAAATTTGTCTTTTAATTATAAACAGAGATCTGAACAGCATTAATGATGAGACTGAGTTGATAATTGTGCCTAATTACTGCTATATACTCGTGCGATGATGTTAATTGACTTATTTGTGATACTTACATATTGTAAACGTCCAAAAAAATCGGTCTCGTATTATTGACGATTCAGAGCCACATGCTTCCAATCCGGTAGCAACCCCAGCATCCATCAAAATGTAATAGCTCTGTTTTTCCAGGAATTGGAGGCCATTTGTCATAAATGTAATGGAACGATCTGTCATTGGCTCATATACAGCGTCAGGACTAGAAGAAACGTCTATTGAATACACAAGGCTGCCATTTCCATTGTAAAAACGAATAAAGGTTTGTTTTGTAGGACGTACAAACTGTAAAAATAAAAGATTTTATCTTAAACATGCATTAATAAACACAAATAATGAAGAGTAGGAGAATGGGCGAAATACGGTGTAGATTTTGGCACAAGGAAAGAGAACATATTGTCAGAGGCGAATCCATATTTTTTTTTTATAGGGCTGGGGGGGGGGGGAAATTGTATTCAATTTTTTCAATATGCCATTGGTATGTATGAAATTACAAAATTTAGTGCACGTGAGTAATTTCCATTTAATGAAATAATCAATGTTGTATTTTTTTTCTGATTCAACGAGTCGCGTTCGTCGGGAGGGGTTCTTCAGCCCCCCTGTCGACAGCTTGTGTTGCAACAGTAGTGAAGGCAATCATATCCACAGACTATCAGCCTATGTCATAGTTCTAACCGATATGAGCTTTGCATTATTTGACATTTATCAGGATAAGGTCCGTCAAGGATATACCATGTGAGATTCTGTTTCTTTGCTCAATGGTATAGGCAATGTCGTCGCAAGGCGTTTTTAAACAGTGTGGGACACTCCAAGAGTGGACCCAATGCTAGATTTGAACCAATAGAAGATTGGATCCATTCAGACTCATTTGGTCGCGTTTTATCGACTGTTGTCTACTCTTGTTTAAACTTTATTTATTATTGGTGGTAGGTTAGTGGGTAGGGGGAGGGGAGTGAATGAAGGGGTGGCCTGTCAAAAGGCCAAGCATCCCTTCCAGACGCAACTCATTAGATCTAAAAAGGGGAGAAAATCAATTTTCTTGGTTTTAAATTTTTTAAATGCCATAATTATGTGCTAAAACCTCCCAGAATAGTGTAAAATAGTCCAGTTAACCGAGGTCTGACTGGAAAAACCACCCTAAATAAGAAATACCTCACCTCTGTCCTCCATGGTTTGTGCTGATTGAAAAAAAAACTAAGAGTTTGGCAACTGTGGATGCCTGAAAATTGTATGCTTTAGACTTAAAAATATATATTTTAAATATAATGCATACGAAAAAATAGGAGAGAGGGATGAGCATCAAGAAAGTAAACAACTTCAGATCCACCATGGTTGAAAAAAAATTTAAGGGTTTGGTAACTGTGGATGTCTGGAAATTGTATGCTTAGACTTAAAAATATATATTTTGAATATAATACATGCGAAAAAATAGGAGAGAGGGATGAGCATCAAGAAAGTCCACAACCACTTCAGATCCACCCTGAGGCCAAGAAAATTATGACACGGCTTAAAATTAGGTACCTGGAAATTGCACTCTCACATACTTACTTCTGTTTATGAAAACCTTTTATTAGAGAGAAGACAAGCACTAGGAAAGTTCACATTCAGCTGAACACCACCATGGTTAAGGTTGAAAAATGTAAGGGTTTACCCTGGATGTCTTGAAATGGTACATTCAGACTTAAAAATGGTTTCAAAAGATTTAATTTTAAATATTTGTTGCAAAACAAAAAAAAATAGGAGGGAGGGGAATGTCTACATCTACCTCAACTTTTGCCTTTTTGCCTTTAGCTTCCAACTAGCTGGCACTCCCCGAAAAAGAAAAAAAAATCCTACCTTTCGACCAATGACCGTGCCAGGTTCTAAGAACAAACATAAGTTACTACATTATCGTTCTATACGAATTCTTCAACTAATACTTTAGGCAATATCAACAATTTCGCTGAAAACGTTGTACCAACACTAAACATACTGTAACGAGTACAGTAAACAGGGTGGAATAAATGTATGCATTGCAGTACATTCCTTTGTTAGCAGGCGATTATATGAGTTTTCTACATTTGGGGTTAAAAAAACAACCTCCAACTCAACGAACATTTTGTCTTCGAATGGAGATGCAGAGGACGCCTACTAATTCATAATGCCCCTGCAGCTATATTACCAAATTTCCGATACATATCGGACATACCGGTACTTTTTTTTCATAGCAAAAATGACATAGGAACGAAACTACTTTACATAATTACGACAGGTCTGACCTCCCTGGTCGATTATCTATCGTTTGGAGTGGGCGTTAATTGTGTTAGCCAGCTACTTCGTCTTGAACCTGCTCGATTTGGGGCCAGTTTCGTCCAACAAGTTATGGAACTGAACAGTTGGTTGGACGAGTAGTAAGCCTATAGGAGCATGGCCACATTTTGGAGAGGTTTAGGGAAGGATTTTCCCCCTAAACAATGATGGTCACATCCGAACACGTCGTCCACTGACATACAGTGTTCTTCTGGGATGCACCGATACTTCAGAACCGTACGTAAAGGGCACAATTCAAAATCATTCAAACCAGTGTTTATTTTTTATATTCATTATTTTCAAGCATCAATCATTATAACGTGACGGTTATTTATATATTATACTTTATTTATACGTACTGTACGTTACTATATCTTCTGTTAAAAAAACCCAATTTTTTTTTGACGTTGAACGCAAATTTAGAGGTTAACATTTCGAATATTTCTGATTGGCATTTATTACTCTATTGTTTTCAGTTTCATACGTTTGACGTATGGAGCATCAATACTAGCCGTACCCGGGTCTTTTTACCACTCTTACCACCTTGCCTAAACTTCTTAACCCCTCAGTATACTGTTTAAGTTGTTATTTACGCGAGGGTTTAATTATCTCTATGCCCCTTCCCTTTATGCCTGGCTACTGAAGAATCCACTGAAATATTATTTAATAAATAAATTTTATGCAATTACATTACAATACAGACATGGGAAAAGTTAATATCATTAATTATTATTAACTTTCCGTCACCCCTTCCTTCTAGAATTAGGCCTATTATAGCCATGGAAATTTTGTTTAAAAGCAATGAAACAAAATGATAAATCTTCACTTCAGCAATCACACATAAACACACTCACGCATGATGGTTATGAAACATTAGAGGTTAACGTTTCGAATATTTTTATTGGCATTTATTACTCTATGGCTTTCAGTTTCATACGTTTGACGTATGGAGCATCAATACTAGCCGTACCCGGGTCTTTTTACCACTCTTACCACCTTGCCTAATCTTCTTAACCCCTCAGTATACTGTGAATAGAGAAAAGATACGCTAGGTCTTTCAAGTTCACATGCGATAGGATGGTTTCGGGGTATTTTGATGAGTGGGTGATTTCTTTTTTGTTGACGTCAGGTCTTACGTTACCCCAAAACTTTCCTTTCTCTAACCTTCATTAGCTCGATCCTCGTACAACGACAACGGGCATACGTTTCGTTGAGGACATGTTCTCATCGAATATGATGCTTTTGGGGTATTGGTGATAGTTTATCGTTACCTGTATATTTTGGTGATTTACCGATTCATTGGCTACATATAATGCGGGCAAAAATATTGCTTCCCCCCCCCCATCTTTGGTCAGAGTACACAGGGAAGGTGATTATTAATATATCCCTCATAATCTATTGTTTTACAGCTCCAACAACAGCAAATGCAAATATTAAAAACAAGACATAGGTGCCGGCGAACAATTGTCTTTATCTTCCGTTCAGATTTAGAGTGTGTCAAAACATTAAATGAAAATATGGGCCGGTCAGTATGTGGAGCTACGGACCCTACTGCCGAATCACAAACAGGCCGGCCGTATCAATGACGATCAGCCAAGACAAGGCAAAAAGCCCTGCCAATTTAAGAATGGATTAAGGCATTGAATATTTTTTATAGCCATATACCTTGAAAAAATCAAGGAAGATGCAAACCATACGCTGAATTATTACCACAACATACTGGAAATAACATACTGGGGCTACACTTCATTTCATTTTTCATTTATTTATTTTCCAGATTGTAAAAAACATCATAAACCTAGCACTATTCTGGCGGATTGTCAAAAAGCAAACAAATTCACTATGCAAAGACTGTCCAACTAGTACTAGAACAGAAAACAAACAGGGGTTAATTAAAATAAAAAGTAGACAAAGCAGAGAAAAAAGCACAATAACCAAAAAAAAAATAAAAATAAATCAGTAACAGAAGAAGGGATCTCATCCCACATCCGTGGGAATGAGATAAAAACGGAGTTAAAAAAGCATTCGTACGGGCATTAGCATGTCTAAAAACAATTTTCTCAGTTCTACGGGCAATAGGAACATGCAACAGAGCATCATCAATGAGAAAGTCTGACCATAGGCACTTGACAACGAATTTTACACGAATGTGTTTTAGTCTATTGAAAATTGTGGGAAGTTTTAAGTGGAGCAACCTTTCTTCATGTTGGTCGTGAATCAAATTGAGTTTGAAAATAATATGGAAAGCAAGATCTTGTAAAGCGCCTCTGGACAGATTCAATTTGATTGATGGTGCTCTGCTGAAAAGGAAACAAAACAGGAGAAGCAAATTCAATAATTTGAATAATGATAGACTTAAATAATTTAGGGAAAACAGTTTTATCATTGCAACGGACACACCTCTTAATGAATCCAGCAAGTTTATTACATTTGCTAGTAGTTCGAGCAATGTGTTTATTCCATTTTAGATCAGATGCCATAAAGACTCCTAAATACCTATAATCCGAAACCTGTTCAAGTGCATTATCATTTATCGTATATTGAAATATAGTGCGTTCTTTGGATCTAGTAACCGTCATTACCTTATATTTACTGTGGTTTAGTGACATATTAGTATTACCCCACTGCGTTATAGCCATTACATCCTCCTGGAGTCTTAACGAGTCATCTTGTGTTTTAATAGTGCGAAAAAGGACCGAATCATCTGCATAAAGTGCAATATTCGATTTAACAACAGAAGGAAGCTCACATGTACAAAAATTAAAAAAGATGGGCCCCAAAACGGAGTCCTGTGGGATCCCCGACAAAACATCTTTCCATGTGGAAAGTAAACTTTGGTATAACACAGCTTGAGTTCGATTGGTCAGAAATGATTGCAACCAGTTGAGTAGGTTACCAGTAAAACCATATTTCTGCAATTTTTTAATAAGTAAAGAATGACAAACCCTGTCAAATGCTTCTGCCAGTCCAAAAACACGACATCAGTCTTATGAGGTTTGTGTACATCTAAGGCTTTTGCCCATTGGTGATAAACTGAGGCAAGCTGTGTTACACAAGATTTCTTGTTACAAAAACCATGCTGTGAAGAAGGTATTAGTCCCAATTTATCGGCATGGTAAGACATATGTTTACCAAGCACCAACAAACTGTTTCAGCAATTTTCCAGGAACCGATGTGCATATGTGGTCAAGATATGACCTCATAATGACCATATTTAGGCATGTCACATGTTTTTGACAAATATAATTTGATAATTGTTTTAATAGGGCCGGCTTTATGTGCCAGGGGCTCAATCATGTCAAAAGTAGAATGTAATAGAAACGCATTTCGGCCTACCTCTTTATCGAATGTCATCCGCCATGTTGAGTGATTTGAGACAATTTTATCTCCTGGCTTAGGTTCAAGTAACTCCGGAATAATTGCAGGGGAAGTCACTGAAATAACAAGATAAGATGCTGTAAGTTACAATTTAGGAGAAATGTATTTGTTCATACTTGTAGATTCCTCTTGGTTTTAAGTTCAATGGCTGGATCTCAGTAGAGATACAAAAATGATAAGCAACAGCTAAAAAGTAAACGTAAGTAAACAGCCAGAAATAGAACCAGAGCTTTCGGACAACACTAGTCCTTCCTCAGTGGCGAGTGAGTGAGAGTAGAGCTAGAAGCTAGATGGTATAAAGTGAGAATTTCATGCAAGCATGATTGGAAACAATAGGCTGGGTGAGATTAGAATAAACAGCCTAAACAAGTAAACAGGAAGGCCAAAACTAAACTTTAGAGACAAGCCTCAATAAACAAGCCAAATGATTTATCCAGAATAAATTGAAATGCAATTGGTTTAATTTAGTGTACTGGGAGAACGTTCCTAATATTGAGTCTAAATGCTGTGGTTGTTTTAAGTAAAAGTTCCCAGTGATTCTCTTTATCTTTGCGATTTTTGTCGCTTCAACTGGCATTATGGTCAATTGCAATCACTCTGAAATTTGAAATTGAATGACCAGCTAAATTGAAATGTTCGGCTACTGGTTGATCAAGCTTAGATGTTCTGATAGCTGATCTATGTTGTGTCATTCTCATACGGAGAGTGTTTTTTGTTTCCCCGACATATTGTTTACCACAAATATTACAATATATGAGATAAATGACATTTTTGGTGAGGCAATTAGATGGTCTGCGATAGGCTATGAACGGTGTATCCGGAAAAACAGACCTAAGACGTTCTGTGGTCTGTAGAATGGGCATATGTTTCTCAATTATAGCCCTTAGTGGTGGTAACCTAGGGTGATATGTAGTGACCAGTGGCACTCTGGTCGATCGTTGACGTGGTTTGTACGTCAGTGTTTGAGCACGAGGTATGTCCTTTGCTTTTTTTTTTTTATAGCATTTTCAATGGGT
>NW_022706284.1:324136-326655 GCF_011630105.1 Anneissia japonica
ATATATATATATATATATATATATATATATATTGTGAGACAATTGTCAGAAAATGCTCCTCCTTTAACTGCAATGCTCTTTGCACTCGGGGAGCAAACGAATTTGAAGCCCGCGATGGTAAGCTACAAACCAATTTGCTCTCTGCTTTTAAAAACCAATTATTTTTGTGGATATGCAATATAGTTACATATATTATTAACGTACTGCCAGCAACCAGTGTTATGCAAGATTGAGGACTTGATACCCTGAAATATAAAAAAAGCAACGGATTAAAATGTACCCAGCTGATGGCAGTAATAAAATACAATGATCTGATCAGTTTGATACCGCATATCTTAATGTTTACCATTGGTAAAGCTGCTGTAATTCATATGAATTATATGCCATATTATTAAAATTATAAAACAATAAAAAAAAACACACATTAAAAAAATCCAGTTAGTTAACTGGCATTTTATTACCTATTTGTTACTCGAACGCCATAATGGTAAGACCTGCTGGACCTGTTTTTATTACTTAATAAGCTTTATCTACATTCTTAAATTTTATGTGACAAAAAATGTGATGTGCCCATATGTGGGTACGATGACGTCATATCACATATCATCAAATTGTATAAAACAAGTGTAACTTGTTCAACTCTATCGCCCGTATTCTTAAAACAAACTTTAGTCGAACTTCGAACTAGAACTTAATTTAGTGCTAGTTGCATCTTTAACTTCAATTTGTATTCACAAACAATGTAGTCGAAGTTTTAACTACGACTAAATCAACTAACCAATGAAAAGGGCTAACTTTTATAGCAGACGAAATTTTACAGATCCGGTAACGCGGATGAATATTAAGCTGCCGTCTGTGGTTCAAAAACGTATTTCCTCATAATTCATAATAATGGACTATCATTTGCTTAGACCATCATTCCCTTAATTAATTTTCTATAATAATAACTATATTAGTTGTTAACATATTACAATAGAGAATTTGAACAGACACTGAAAATTTGCTTTCTTTGGAGAACTATTATAGTTCAGCCCGAGCGAGGGCGGCGCCATTTTTGTTGTTGTTATTGTGAAGCTACGTGATCGCAACGCGAGGGGATTTCGTGCAAATCAGGAACTATCGCATGTAGCTAGCAAAACATGTTAATTTCTCCTTCTGGAAGCTAAACTTGATGTCTCTTTTGTTTAACACACCGAAGATATATCAAACCTGCGTATACAATCGTTTTTATTCGTTTAACTTTATCGTGAGTTACAAAAAACACATTTTTAGTGGGGTAAATATTTCAAGTCGGCGATTTAGCCTGACCCTAGGCTGACTAAAAAAATCGGCCTGCGGAGGTGTCATTTTAGTCGAGGTTCGCGTCATTTAGTCGCAGTGATAGTCGAAGTTCGTTTTAAGAATACGAAAGACTGTGTTCTCTTCACAATGTAGATTCGGGCCAAATTGCACGTTGTTCTATGCTTGGAATTTATACAGACGAAATCACTTAAAATACTCTTTTCTAGCTGGTAACTTCCAACAGTAACAAACTAATTGTATTGATAGTTTTACAGATACTTTATTGTTTATATTGTTAACAATAATATAAACCTTGGCATCGTCAGCATCAAAAAGTCAGGTCACAGAGGTCACGTTGGCTTTTGTAAAGACATACACTATTAGTAAATGTCTTGTAGAAATACTGAAATTTTGCATGCCATTGTGTCTGATTGCGTTTTTGATGAATACTAAAGATGTAAGCGATAAAACCAATCAACAAATATTTGCTTAACATAATTGCTTGAGGTTATATAGAAAGATACCGTATCTCTATTTAAAACTAAGATTTATACGTGCTGCTTATTACCATCTTATTAATGCCTACTATATATATATATATATATATAGTTTTAAATAGAGATATCTTAGTTTTAAATAGAGATATCTTAGTTTTTAATAGAGATATCTTAGTTTTTAATAGAGATTTCTCTATTTAAAACTAAGATATCTCTGATGCCAGGCTAGTGATCTGGAGATCGTGGGTTCGAGTCCCACCCGAGAATAACTTGCGATTTTTTTCGCAGTTGTTTTCAAATGTACTGAGTATTCGGTACATTTCCATGTCAGGTAGGGCAAAATTACACCTATACATGTTTCTCCTGACGCAAATCCAGTTATTGTCTATTATTCCATCACGACAATAACAATTACTATCAACACTGCAGTACCCGCTGCTTACTTGGACTCAAAATTCAACCCTGGCCATCAGGTGCAAGCTCGGTGGTCTAGAGGTAGGATGCCAGGCTAGTAATCTGGAGATCGTGGGTTCGAGTCCCATCCGAGAAAAACTTGCGATTTTTTCGCAGTTGTTTTCATATGTTCTGAATATTCGGTACATTTCCACGTCAGGTAGGGCAAATTTACACCTATATAAGATATCTCTATTATAGAGATATCTTAGTTAAAATTAAGATATCTCTACTTGAAACTAAGATATCTCTATTTACGATTAAATGACAACTCGGCTCGCCATACTG
>NW_022706284.1:326723-340110 GCF_011630105.1 Anneissia japonica
ATGATGACATAATTAATGTCGAAATATTGAATCCCAACACGATGGCGTGTATTTCAATACTTGGAGTATGTATTATACTTTCTTATCTGAGATTAATCAGTGGACCTTTCGGTTTTAGGTACCTACATATGGTTCTACAAAATAACGTTTTTATAACCAAACTGTAACATTATTATAGCGTTCTTATAACGTAATAGGTAATTCAGATGTTGGGCAGAGATACCACCGGTATGTTGCTATGAAATAAGATGTAGGCCTACTCTGAACTGAATGGCTGTACAGGGCTCTTTCGTTAGAACCTGGGTCATTTATGCAGTTCATTTCAACGATTTTCAGGCATCTCTTTGGCTTAAAAATCACATTGCCGCCAAAAAGTGTGTGTGGGTGGGGGGGCACACACCATAAAGATGGTGGGGGGGGGGACGACATGTCCCCGTCCTCCCCCATGATCTGCGCCCATGAGAAAAGGAATAGTACATTTTATTCATGCTTCGAACTCAGCAAGAAAAAAATATAATACGATAATCGAACCCAAATAAATTTGAAACTAAAAACATGATACAGAAGCCTAAAACGCCCAAAACAACTGTGGACAAAATGATTCAGGCCTGGCCAAAACAACCTGAATCTGTCTTAGGGCCAAAGCCAACCTGACACAACTAGGCCTGCAGTACACAACTTTGGCTTTTATAAAGCCTTTTTGGGGTCAGTACATTAGGGTATGGGGTTTTTGTTTGCGCTTTATCGCTATTCTTTCTTTTTTGCCCGCCCGCTATGTTCTGTCAACTAAACTATCTTTAACCGCGGTCGGATACAGGGTCTTTCGCGCCCTGTTGTTATTAGGCACTTAGCGCATTTTTATCTTGGGCACATTTGAGGTGGGTTAAGGGTGATAAGGTTTAAGAAACGCCAGAGTCTGTGCTGGTATGTTGGAGGCGAAGGACGTCTCGTATTATAGTGCTCTCAGTAGAGTCACTAAGATTGTACCTTTGTTGATCATTGGTGAGTTCTTATTTGTATTTTAAAACGTTCTTTATCGTTAATTAGTTTAAACCAATGTTATTTCAGATTAAGTTGTTAAGAAAGAATATATAAAACTATGATTTTAATGTATGATGATTTGTTAATGTAAACTGCATCATCTTTGTGTAATTCGGAATACCATATAGGCCTACCAAATGAGTGATTTAACTCACGAAATATTAACTGAAAACAACTTGTGATTTATACATAAACGTGTTTAATTTAAAGTCTTGAAACTGTATTATTAGTACAGTATTACCGTGTAGGTAAAGTGATGCTCCTTTGTTCAATTTAATCATAAGTTTATCTAATGTTACATAATACGGTGCATCATGTAACGAGCATTATGTGTACCACGTGTTTCTGATAAGCCTAGTCACGGTCGATGACTTGTTCGTTGTCATCGAACATGTAAACAATATGGCGGCGACATGTAAACAATATGGCGGCGCCCATGAGTTTGGCGTAGTGTGACGATCTTCAACTTGTTGTTGAGATCTATATTATTTTTGTTATGTTTTATCTTATATTTTATTAATGTTCATTGCTATGTTTATAAGTTTGTGCTGGTTTATATCAACTTGCTCTTGTTTTTACAGTATGTTGAATTTCGAATAATCTTTACGGTGGGATATTTATCCTACAGTTAAGAGACTTGTTGAGATTCTCGACAAGGGTGGATTTCGCTTAACCAAGTGGTTAAGCAATGACAGGTCGGTATTAGATAGCATAGAAAGTCTGAACGAGCTCCTTCTGTACTAATTTCTTTAGATGAATTGCCAACAGAACGGACTCTAGGTGTGTGCTGGAATGCTGAAGAAGACCAATTTACATTCCAGACGTCGCTCAGGGAAAAGCCAACTAACAGGAGAGGATTGCTCTCAGTGACAAGTTCGATTTACGACCCGCTAGGCTTTGCGGCTCCTTTAGTATTAGTGGCCAGATCTCTTTTGCAAGAAGTCTGTAAAAGAGGGGAAACTGGGACGAACCACTGACGGACGATAAGGCTAGAAGATGGCAAGAATGGCTCAATCATGTGTCATGCCTTTCTGAGGTTAGAGTAAAACGATGGTTGAAACTGGACAGTGCGGTGGATAGTCAGCTCCACATCTTCTGTGATGCGTCCGAAAAGGGATACGCGGCTGTAGCGTACCTTAGAACACAGTCATCTAATGGCGATATATCGTGTGAGTATGTTGTTGGGAAGGCCAGGGTGACTCCCTTAACTAGCGGCAACCCTCGACAGCACAGTCAGGAGAGAATTGAGTTACGCCTTAGGTGAGTCGACCTTTTGGAGCGACTCGATGATAGTTATTAACTACATAAGGAACGAAGATAGGCGATTTAAAACGTTTGTTGCCAACAGGATAGCCAGGATCCGCAGCGTGTCTAAACCTGAACAATGGAGGCACGTAGGTAGTAAAGACAACCCAGCTGACGAAGGATCACGTGGAACATACTTTATGAGTAAGTGGCTAAATGGTCCAGAGATCCTAATCAAAAATCCTTCCCACTGGCCCGCATCTAAGTTTGACGATGTAGATATGTCTACAGATCCAGAAGCCAAAAGGTCCTTAGTTATTTATCAAATAACTACTAATCAGGTAAATCTCGAAGAAGACCTGATAGCAAACCTGGTAGGTAAGTGTTCTCGATGGGCAAGATTAGTTAGAATTCTAGGCTGGATTTTAAGATTTAGAAATTCCATTAAGGATAGGGTACAAAAGCGACCTACAGTAACAAGCAATTTGCTCGTCTCGGAAATCAAGGAAAGTGAAAACATGATTTTGTCATGGAAACAGAGACGATCATTTCCGAATTGGCAACAAGATTCTAGACTCAAAACTTTAAGACCCATTCTTCTAGGGAATCTCCTTAGAGTGGAAGGTAGGTTAGATAACTCTCAAATAAACTTTGAAGCCAAACATCCAGTAATTCTCCCTCACCGATTAAATGTAGCTAGGCTGCTTATAGAACACTATCATGAAGGCGCAGGGCACAAAGGATGGTCTGCAACTTTAAACACTCTCCGTGAGAGATATTGTATAATAATAGGTAAGTCTGCAGTCAAAGGACTTCTAAAGGATTGTGTTACTTGCAGGAAACACCATGCAAGACTAGTGCAACAGTTGATGGCCTCATTGCCGGAAGAGCGAGTAACAGCAGACAAACCGCCATTTACCTTTACTGGATTAGACTACTTTGGTCCGATTGAAGTTAAACAGGGTCGTTCTAAGGTTAAACGTTATGGGTGTATATTTACTTGTCTGCTAACAAGAGCGGTACACTTTGAAGTAGCCGACACAGTCGATACAGACTCTTTCATCAATGCTTATCGTAGGTTTGTTGCCAGAAGAGGAGATCCCGAAAAGATCTTTAGCGATAATGGTACAAACTTTGTAGCGGGTGAACGGGAGCTGAGAGAAGCATTGGCCAAAATGAATCAAAGCCTTATGGAAGAAACTTTACATACACGTGGATGTGAATGGATCTTTAATCCCCCTTCTGCTAGCCATTTTGGAGGAGCGACTTATTCGATCGGTTAGGAGAATCTTGTTTAGTATTTTAAGGCAACAGTCAATCAAAAGTGTTGCACACCGTGTTAGTTGAGGCCGAAGACATTCTTAACTCCAGACCCTTAACAGATATTTCATCTAACCCAAATGATGATAAACCTTTAACCCCAAATCACTTGCTTCTAATAAGACAGGGTTCAAGCGCCCCTGTAGGCAATGTAGAGACATATGGAAAAAGAAGATGGCTGCAGGTGCAGTATCTAGCATCCTTGTTTTGGTCACGCTGGAAAAAAGAATACCTTCCTTTGCTACAGAAGCGACATAAGTGGAAAACACCAAGGGAGAACGTAGCAGTGGATGACATCGTATTACTTACAGATTTAAAGTCTTGAAACTATATTATTAGTACAGTATTACCGTGTAGGTAAAGTGATGCTCCTTTGTTCAATTTAATCATAAGTTTATCTAATGTTACATAATACGGTGCATCGTGTAAAGGCCAACTCAGACAGCGTCGGCCGACGCAGCCCGACGCGATTTGTTGTCGCGTCGAGTCTGTGTGAGTTGAACGCAGACGCGATGGTGTGCGTCGGGGGCAGTCGCGTAGTAGAATATTAAACGTGTTTAATATTTCTCACGACGGCTTAAGACTGTCCCCGACGATAAATCGGGTCGGGCTGCGTCGTACGACGCTGTCTGAGTTGGCCTTAACGAGCATTATGTGTACCACATGTAAACAATATGGCGGCGCCCATGAGTTTGGCGTAGTGTGACGATCTTCAACTTGTTGTTGAGATCTATATTATTTTGGTTATGTTTTATCTTATATTTTATTAATATTCATTGCTATGTTTATAAGTTTGTGCTGGTTTATATCAGCTTGCTCTTGCTTTTCGAATAATCTTTACGGTGAGATATTTATCCTACAGGTATGATTTATAGTAGGAAAGGCACAAGCTTTCATTGTAGACTTGAGTAGTCGAGTTATCCGGTCTAGAGCGGCCACAGTCACGTAAGCATCTTATTAATCATATTCGATTTAATGATTATTTGTTATACCATGATAAGTGTTATAATTATTTAAATGTGTATTAATTACCTGCAGTTTTAATATCTGAGGTCATAAACCATACATTGTTTTACAGGATATGCATATCTGAATAATGAACTATAATTTGATATTCAATATACTATAGTTAATTTGGAGATTCGTTGTTATTAATGATACCGATGTTTTATATGATCATTTACAAGTTTATTAATTGTTTATGTAATGTTTTTTACAAATGGTATTCATTATTCCTTTAGTCACTAGACGTACAGGTAGATGAAAAGTAGTGAAGTTAAAACCACGAGACAGAAAACAATAAATGAATTAGAACCAGAACTTTGTTCGTCTGAGTCGTTTGTGTGACGTATTAAACCCGGTGACACCCCCAGAATGTGTGAATTGGTTTTACGCATTCTACAGTTTTTGTTGTTTTAAACGAATAATAACATCATGGCCTTCACAAAAATCTGGTTTGTTAATACAGTACATTTGAAAAGAGCTTTTTAATAATACATAACCGTTACGATAAATCGAAATGCAATACATTTCTTCAAACATAATCTGCTAAGAGGGTACAAGAGGAATTTTAGAATTATTTTTGTTAGTTGTCCAATCAGTCAATGTGTTCGCATTCCAAAATGAATATAGTGACCAATTCATGCAGCAGTTTCCTATATTGTACGACTAGGCGTATAGTCTTATTCAAATAAACGTTTATGACCTTGTAAAGTTGAAAAAATTAGTGTTTCTGAATACGAATCGATGTTTTCCCTACCTAACATGTAGTACTGAATACTCAGTACGTTTCCAAATGCTTGCTAAAAAATCTGGCAAGTGATTCGGGAGACACCAGGCTAGTTATCTGGAGGTCGTGATTTCGATTCCAACCCGAATCACTTTTTTTCGCAAGCATTTGGGCCGGGAACGTACTGAGTATTCAGTAATATAACGCGTCAGCTAAGGCAAACATCAATTCGTATTATTTCTCCTGACGCAAAAAAAAAAAAAAAAAGCTATCGGGTTAGTGTTTCTGCATATACTATTTATTTACCTCGCTACTATCTCCGATTTCAAAGCATGTAAGTGGCACCAGTTTTATATGTTGGGTGTTTCGCATTTGGATAAACAAAGTGCATATTTTACCGGCTATAATTTGAATTTGTATTTTTTGTATAGTTTGTGTTTGAGTGCATCCTTAATAATCATCACGAAAATACTGCGTAAAAATAGGCGTTCCGGAAAAATATCCACTGTTTTAAATATTGTTTTTACATAGTTAATATTGATTTGTAAACTTTCTCTTACCCTTCTGTGTTTTCAGCAGTAAAGCAAAGTATATTCTCTCCTTCTTGTTGCTTAGTAGGTGTCCATGTTAGATTTACGTAAAACAATCGATTATCACTTTGCACTTGGCCAACTTCTGATTTTGAAAATCCAAACGGTGAGACGGTGACAATTTCAGATATCCTATGTGTAAAATATAGAATAAAAATAACTGGTAATAACATAATTACATAAGTTATATGTTTATATCTTCAAACATTACATTATGCTTTAGAATAATTTATTGCACTCTTAAGGCCATAATGAATCCTTAAATTTGTTAATATTTTAGAATCTAAACAAATGTAGGCCTAGTATATGTAATTTGTAACACCAGAAAATTTTAGTTGTAAATAGGAGTTTGTGCGTGTATCACCTGATGTTTCAGTAAATAGAACCATATTATGGTGTTTTTGTCTTTTGTTACCGTACTTTAGGTAAATCTATCAATCGTACAAATTTAATAACGAAATAACGATTATGTTGTACTTTTTATATGTTCAGAGTTATAGATCTCATTTTTACCTCTCTACATAAAATCCATTATGACTATGATTAAAAAAATTACTAACCCAGATCCATCCATTCCACTGTCCGCAACAATTGCTTGAAGATAAGTCTCGTTTTCTGGAACTGCGATACATGCTCCGTCTTTCGGTGTTGGATCAACGAAGTATGGTGCACTACTACAAGGCATAATATTACTGTAAACATCTACTAAAAATTGAAGAGGTATTTGACTCAACGGTAAAGTAGACAATGGACTTCCAAAATCCTCAATCATCAGTGCCACAGCATACCATCCTGTCTGATACTTGGCCTGATATGTAATGGTGCATGTAGCCTGTGAAATAAAATAGTAAGTATACTATATGGAATATCGCTCCTGAATACATAATACTTTGTAATACCATATTATTGTTATCGGGCACTACAACAACATTAGCAGCAGTAAAAGTAGCATAGCGATAGCAACAACAACAATGTTTTATTTATTTTAGGCATACAATACATGCACCGAGGATTGTCAATACAGAATAACATAACTGTTCTACAGGTAGATGACGATTATTTTTGCAAGACAAACATACACACACGATACTTTACACAAACTAAATCTCAGTTATGAGGTTTAGGGAGTGGAGTTATTTTGGTCGTGAGGAGAAAATCCTGCAACACTAACAGGAATTGAATTAGGTCCATGGGATCTATCCGTCTGTCCATTCGTTCATTCATTCGTTCATTCGTTCATTCGTTCATTCATTCATTCATTCAGTCATTCATTCATTCATTCATTCATTCATTCAGAGACAAACTTCTGTATTAGTAGCATCCTTTTAAAAGGAATGTGCATCCAAGGAAAAATAAAACAAAACATTAAATTAAAAAACTTAACTAAAAATATTCAGATATACATTTTAAACAGATTAGAAGAACAGCGGTGCAGAAAAGAAACAGAAATTAATGAGCAGTGTGCATTAAATAAGCGGTACAAAAAGTAAGGTATGGAGTTAATTATTTCGTCGCGACATTTCCTTTTTTATGCCCTCTATGAAATCTATCAAAAAAATTTTCAATTCTTCTGCTAAGAAATAGATTTCAACAGCTCAAAATGTATAGTTTAGTTATATTATCTGGTCTGTGATGTTAGGACTTTGAATGATCATCAAATTATATATAGCTTTTGTTTAATATTTTCTTCAATGCATAGAAACTTATGGATGTCTTCATCCGCATACACATTACTTAACATACTATTCATACTATCATTTTCATTCCAGGTTAAAATTCTGGCATTTAATGGTAAGGTATTTGATCTGAGTTCGAATACCCTACCATACTATTCAAATAACAATACACTGTACCAACAATATCAATAATAACAAGATAATCTAAGATTACAAACTCTCGCCCTGTTAGGCCTTAACTATGTAGTACAAAAATAATTGCATTTTATGTGCAGTACATTGTAGCCTTTTCACCAATATAATTACAAATATTTTAAAAATTCAAAAATTCGCATTCTGATTTCAATGGGCAATACATTCGTAGGAAAGGCATGTAAAATTTTTCATTATTTTCACATTTATTATTAGACCTAATATGACATACCTCCTACTCCGGCCCACGTGGCCTAACCAAACGAGGCCTAGCATCGTAGACCTCGCGTGGCAAGCCCATTAAACAGGCGAGTTTGCATGCCGGCCGGACCGCTTCTAGTCTGCCTGTCAGAATTTGACACGCCCCTACTCTGGCCCACAGTCGGTCCGCTCGGCCTAGCATGACATAAACATTCTAAAAAATCTGCATCTTACTTTGGTGATGATCCAGAATAGGCTGTGAATATGAGCAGGGAACAGTTAAACACTGTTAAACACCTTTCAAATGGAAACTCTCAGACCAGATATTCCTAAAACTTGTTATCAACTGATCTTTATGAAACTTTCTGGAAAATTTAAGCAGGTTACAAGAACGAAATTATAAAATGTTGATCAGGGTCTTTAGAAGTACGGTTTTGAATGAATGAGGACCAATTAACGGGTAGTTAAACTTTTCTATAAACGCAATTTGCGTTTTCTAAAACGTTTCTAGCCAGATGCAGCTAGGTTAAACGCAGGGTCGGCTCACGCACTACTTATTAGTCTATATCACTCTCCTATTACGAATACAGCTACAGTTCGAGTTTCACTGACGTCGAGTTAGTTTCTATGTTTTTTTTAAATTCATATGTTTTTTTTAAATATGATTTTAGTCTTGCTTTTTTATGTTTTACTATACAATTACCTACCGTCAACGATATTTTAATTAGATTTTCTCTGTATGTGTATATGTTAGTAGCCTCTTGCCTACAGTTTTAGTACACCAATAAAAAAGGGATGTTCAAAACCTATATAGATATTTCAAAAACTGATCAAATGGTTCAAAATTAACATTTGTTGAAGGGTTTGTCATGGTCTAAGAAAAGCATAACTGTTTGGTGACACTCCGGTGAAGGGTGTGAATGTGGGGACTCTTAAAGTGGGGTAGTAGACCTAACAATTTCAAATACATTTGCTTTCAATACGAAAAGATTATTTTGAATTGTATACAGGGGAGAATTATGATGTGGGAGGATTTATGCACTCTTAGATTATAATTTTTTTAAATGATTTTTAACTTTTAATTCCAACATCAGTTCTCAATATGGCAATGAGGAGAAGCCTTATGCTTTGTTTTACAGACATAGTAAGTCTAGTTTGTATTATTATTATTATTATTGTATAATAACACTAACTGCTAATATTGACGACGACGACCACCACCACCACCAACACGGCGGCGATGACAACGACGATGATAATAACGACAATAATGATAATGATCATAATAATAATAACGATGATAACTACACTTATTATGTCTGTTTGTAAAGCAGAACAAAGTCATTTCCTTATTGCTATAATGAGAGGTGATTGTCACAAAAATGTAATCATTTGTTTACTAGACCGTTACAAACTAATATAGAAAGTTTCATTTAGACCCATTTAGATAAGTTATTCGGTAAGAGATATTTAGGTGTGGGCCGTCAGTCATGAATTCGAATTCAACGAAGACGGACGTTTTGGGTCGGAGCTCCCGCTAGGCCCTGTTAATGTAAGGACTTTCAAATTTAGTGTGGTCTTACGATGCACAGTGGGCCAGGGCGAAGTCAAAGTGTGCCAAAAGTCCATTTTGGTGACTATGGCTTTTACACCTTTTTTCACATGATTGAAGAAGGGTATACCCTGGTGAATCTATCCTGAAAATATTTTACATTTAAATGAATTTTAAGGGTGGTATTTTTCAACAAATGTCGGAAATTTCTCTATAAATATTTCAAATGCTATAATTGAATTATATCAAAACACGTTTTTTTTTCTTACAGAAAATTTGGAATTACTTCAAAATGTACACGTTTCTGGTATACAAATATATGTTTTGGTTTAAATTTGAAGTTTGCATCAATTATAAATCGTTGTTTAAACAACAGAAAAAAAATATTTAAAAATCTATTTTTAGAAAAGTAGGAGAGAATGTTTAGATTTATGTGGATTCATGCTTTAATTTTTACATCACCATCTTCAGTATAGCCTTAGCTTTATGATGGTACCAAATTTAGCTGCTAGGATTTGCAACTTCGCGAGGTAGACGCATTTTACCAGTCTTGCTTTCGTACATTTGAGACACAATTTAATTAGAGCATGCAAACCGCAATCAGTAGGAACCGTACGAGCGTCTACTCAACCAATTCATGCAAAGCGTGGAAAAAAACTCCAAAAATTTCTAATATTCCGTTGCTGTTTAGAATACTTTATTAAATTTTGAGCACTCTAATAATCCAAATATCTTATATCATAATGAACATGCTATCTACAAGCAGGCCTATATCTAGGCGTCAATTGTTTTTAACTTTATTCAAAGACATCCGAGACTTCCTGTTTTAACTTAAGGACAGGTGAGCTACTACGCGAGTAGTAACGACCTTCCCAACAAACAATACTACGTTATTGTCGTGGGTCGAGGACGTCAAAGAATGAAACTTGGACAATGTACGCGTTTTAGGCGTTTATTGAACAGAAATTTAAAATAATTTTAAAACGAAACAAAAACCCCTGAAATAACAGAGAAATATAAAATAAGTATAAGTAAATTAATTAAATTGGAATCTCAATAACATTGATCTCATCTATCTTATCATTAATCGATCATTTAACATCAATAACATCTTTATAATGCAAATGTTACTATCTCCTTAACCCAATTCCTGGTTACAACTCATAATACGCATCTTCCGATAAACGTGTTAATGTTAAAACTGGTCCAACCGTCAGAACTATATCATCTAATCCTCATATGTTAACTCTTTATCATAAAATATTTTCATTATTTCTTACAAATTAAATCAACATAAACATTGCAAAATTACTGTAATCTTTAATACAGTGTTTAGCTTTTACTTAAACCACTTATAAAAATATATTTATCTTCAATTCACAACGATACCTGTAATGCTCTGTCCTCGTTGGTAACGTGTCAATAGAACCTCATTATAAAGCACATATTGTCACTGCAAATAACCTAATAAATGAACACATTACAATATAATGCCTGTAATGACGAAATTATGGATCACTTACATCATCTTATTAGTACTAAACATTATATTCACATGACTACATTACAGTTACATACAATCAGTGATTATCTTACTTATCTACTTAATATTCATATTATACAAATGACGAAACAGTAAATATCATCGTCGTAAACAAGATTAATTATCGAATACAACAAGCATGGTCAACTTATACTTCACTAATTATTACCGTGGGCGCAGCCATCTTTGTTAACATTAGAGCGCCCTCTATAGCACAAGAGTTAATGACAGCTACTCATATGGAAAAGCTTATCAACAAGAGAGCATGGTTTGTTGCAGTGGAACCACGCTGTGATTACAGATGCTAATCTACCAGCTGACCGAACAAGGAAAGCACACTTAAAATTAAAAGTGCAAGATAATATCGCATTAAATCTTCAAATAGTCTAGAACGGTAACTGTAAATAGACTGAATAAAGAGAGACAGCTTAAAGTGTCGTGTTTGTTTTCCTTTATTGTGACAGCTTCACGCCCGTACGCGATTTTTTTCCCGTACGAAACATTTGCATGAAACTCCACTCGGGCCGTCTCGAATTGATTCGGCTCGAGTTTGATATACGAACAAGAGCAGGCACTTCGCAATGTCGTGACGCTCGAGTATTCTATTACCTTTACTGTACTGTTCTTTATCTACCTACGGCAGGCCTATAACATCTTACCGATTTATGGGATGTAGGCTACGTCTGTAACTAACTGTGAGCTTCTTGTATGTTTGTTATCAAATTACTACAACACCAGCTATAGTACCCCCTTCTATAGTAGTACCAGTGGTAAATAGGTACATCTATCAAAGGCAGAGCAAAAGAGGCTAAATAATGGGCCTAGGGGCCTATACCTTCAATCTTATTAGAACTCTATATTTCAAGATCAATTTTCATTTTATATTTTTGAATATTCTACTATATTGTTTTCTTTTACTATTACTTTTTGATAGTTAACCACAGTAGTATACCCAATTTTGCTTTTTTTTTTCTTTTCATTTTATATTTTTAAATATTCTACTATACTGTTTTTTTTACTGTTACTTACTGTTTGTTAATTACCGCAGCAGTGAACTCTATTTTGCTTTGCTTCAATCGCAATAGAACTCTCTAATTCAGGGTATAAATGTTTTTTTCTCCTTCCCTCTTTCCTCTTTCCTTTTTTTCCCTTTTTAATTTTCTTTTTTGAATTTTATATTTTTAATTTTTTTACTATATTGTTTCTTTTACCATTATTTACTGCTTGTTTATGAAGTTCAACAACAGTGAATCCTATTTTTTCTTTCCATTGTTTATATCAATAGACTCAATATTTCCAAGAAAAAAAAATAAATATGTTTTTTTCATTCCTTTCTTTATTTTTCCCCTTTAGTGTATATTTTTTCCCCTTTATTCTTTTTACTATTCTTAATTGTTTCAATTTGTTTCTTAAAAGCATGTTTGATAATAGGAATAAATTAAATTTACAGTATATATGGGAAGGGACTACACCCATTTTATGTTACTGTTTGATCCTAAACCTCAGCTGTAAACACAATTTCTTCTTTCCACGGTCCATATCAATTGAATACTTCAAAATATTTCCCCCCCCCCCTTTTTTTTTGAATAGTATTTATTATATTCCCCTATTTTTTTTCATCTTCTTTTCTAATTTAACATTTATATATTTATGTATATATATATATATATATATATTTTTTTTCTTTTACTTATTTAAAAAAAAAAATTATTACTTAATAATCACACATAATGTTACTCCATTTGTCAGTCCAGTTATGAAGTGCTTTTCGATTGCTTTTTCAAGTCGAAGCCTTCGTTTTAAACTCTTTAGTGTTGGCACTTCCTTTCTGCAGCGACAGGTGTATAAATAATATTTAGCTTGCAAAATAATATAGCTAGTACTGAGACAAACGCAGTCACCAAGACAAACAATCTTTAGAGTTAAGGTTTTTTTGTTTCTTAGTAAAATTTAATTTACTTTTTTTCCAGAAGTTTTCTGTAATTTTACAATTCCAAAAAAAATGTGTAATTGTCTCAGGCTCTAAATGACAAAGGGTGCAAACATTTGAATTTATTATTTTAGTTTTAAAAAGAAAATCATTTAAGGGCAGTAATCTATGTACAATCCTATATTGGAAATATCTGATTCTAGTAGATTTCAGACATCTGTTAGGGTTTAAATAGATTTCTGGCCAGTCTAAATCAAAATCATTGAACATCCTTTCCCATTTGCTTTTAGCAACTGGGTTTTTAAATACTGTATTTTTACTTTGATAAGAATCAAGTTTGCATACTTTAGAGGTTTGCATCATTTCAT
>NW_022706284.1:340491-343947 GCF_011630105.1 Anneissia japonica
CCCTCCATCAATATAATCTCCAATTATTGTTTTTCTACTAATTTTATCTGGTTTTTCAGACCATACAAATTTATAAATTGTGGATTCTAGATTCCCAATAAAGTCAGCAGGGGGATTTGGCAAAACTGAAAACAAAAAAGCAAATTGTGACATACCCAGAGACTTAACAATGGTAATTTTTCCGAAAGGTGTCAAATCATGCATGGACCAGATTCGAAGAATTCCTTTAAGTTTTTCAATCTTCGGGATAAAATTTAGTTCAAAAAGATTGTCAAGTGTAGTGGTGAAAGTGATGCCTAACATACTAACTGGGCCATCTGTACATCGTAAACCTGTCCCAGTTAAATTTGGAGGTTTTTTTCTATACACTACTAAAGGAAGTACAACTGACTTTTCAAGATTAATACTTAAGCCAGAGTAATGTTTAAATTCTTTCAGGATATTTAGTGTGTTTTGAACCGAGTTGATATTTTTTAAAAACAGAGTGGTGTCGTCCGCATAAGCACTTATTTTTACCTCCATGTTTTCAATTTTGATACCTTCAATGTCGTTACTATATTTCTTATCTTTGAATATAAAATTTCACTACATAGTATGAAAAGGTATGGACTAAGGGGACAGCCCTGTCTAAGACCCCGGCTTACTGAAAAAAAAAATGAGGAAAATGCCCGTTGTTGATTACACATGAAGAGATATCTGAATATAATACCTTAACAAAATCAATAAAATCTTTCCCAAAATTAAAAAACTCCAATACTTTTAATATGAATGGACATTCTAGTTTATCGAAGGCTTTTTCAAAGTCAGCCATGAGAATCATACCTTCCATGTTGTTCTTGTTTATATGTTCAATAGTGTCAAGGGTAAGTCTGATATTTTCACCTATGAATCGGTCTCTTAAGAAGCCTGTTTGCGAATGATGGATAATGTGAGGGAGCACTTCTTTAAGACAATTAGCGATCATCTTAGCAATTATCTTGTAATCCGTGTTGAGTAAGGTTATCGGCCGCCAGTTTTTTAGATATGTAGTCTTTCTCTTTTTTTGGTATAAGATTTATAATACCTCTACGTTGATCAGAAGACATGATACCATTTTGAAACGAGAAATTGCACAGAAGAAAAATTTATACCATTCAGTTGGAAAACCATCTGAGCCCGGGGATTTGTTATTTTGCATTGATTTTAACACTTTGAGACATTCATTTATTGTGAATAGTCCTTCACATGATTTTTGTTGGTTTTCATTTAATTTTTGACAGTTGTCATCATTAAGGAAATTCTCAAATATACATGCTCGTGGATTTTCTGATTTATACAAATGCTCAAAGAATTTTTTCCCCTCTTCTAATATATCTTTTGATCAGTAACAATTGTTTTATCATCCCTAATAAGTTTTGTGACAACTTTTTTTGCATTGATTTCTTTTTTCCAAATTTAAAAAGAAACGCGTATTTTTTTCACCCTCTTCTATATGCTGTGCACGGGATCTTATCATTGCGCCTTTGGTTTTTATTTCATATATGGTTTCAATTTCAGACTTGCATTCTTCAATATTTTTTAAAAGTTGATATGATGGAGAGGTACCATATAGTTCCTCAAGGCTATTTAAGACATCTTGTAAATTATTTAACTGGTTTTTACGTTCTTTTGCAACCTCAGAAGAATATTGTATTGTTAGCGATCTAATCTTAAATTTTAGATAGTCCCAAAAACGACTCGGATTTAAGTCTGGATTGTTTAGCTTTGTTTCTCTAATACAGGTTTTTACTTTGTCTATATATTTTAAATCTAGTAGAAGGGAGGTGTTGAACTTCCAAAACCCTCTTCCTCTAGCCCCGTTGGCTGGGGTTATTTCTATGGAGATAATTGAATGATCAGTTTTAAAACCACTCTTAATATCACTTGTGTTGATTTGGGCAAAGAGGTTATGCGAGACGAGAAAAAAAGTCGAGACGACATTGAATTAGTGGTTTTGATGACCGCCATTTATATCTACGTGTATTTAGGTTTTTCATTCTCCATATATCTATAAGATCATAAGCTTCCATAACTGATTTTAGAGTTGTTTGTGAGTGAAAGTTAGTTTGTGCTCTTCTCCCCATTTTATCTATGCAAGTGTCTAAAACAAGATTAAAATCCCCTCCAAAAATGATGGATTCTCAACTGAAATCCTTTAATTTTGTTGATATACTTTAAAAAAATTCGGGATCATCTTTGTTTGGGCCATACACGTTGATAAGAGTAAAATTTTGGTCTTTTAGTTTTACATCTAAAATTAAAATTCTTCCATCAGTATCATTATATAACTTTGTAATTTCTAAAGTGATTTTTTTTGGGTCAAAATGCAGACTCCTCGACCGCTAGACGTTACATATTCTGTAATTCTAGTCATATTATTTGTACAGGTTAGTTTATCTTTGAGGCCAATTTTCTCAAAACATGTTTCTTATACACCTAAACTTTAAATGCTCACATCTCTGGATTTACTTATAGTAGGGAAGCCATTCAAAGACCAAATGAAAGAATGTGATCTACCCAAATATAATATAAACTCAATTTTTGAATTTCTAACTATGAGACTCATTTTGTGGTGAGACCTCACAAATATATAATATTTATTTAAACCTAAAAAATGTATGTTGTTAAGTGTAAAATATTTCAGTTATTAGAATAACTCAGTTGTGAAGTTAGCCCTCTGTAATTTACATTGATTCAGTTGATACTTCTTTCATTTTACTGTAACTGGAAACAAAGGGATGGTAAATAAATAAATTTTGCTGTAAAAGGTTCTACACTTTATAATGTATTAATAATTATCCCTTGTTATACGTTGAATTAATTATGCAATATTTTATACATCTTTTATAATTTGTATACTTATTCTTGTAACGTAGAAGCTATGAGGCAAGTTTATTTTTAATTATTAAGAAATAGATTGATTTGTCAATGTGTAGTGTAGTTTAAATGTTTATTTAAAAATACAAAGTTGTTAACATTTCTAATAAAACAGTAGTTTCATCAGAATGAAAAAATGAGTTTTACTGCTGAGATAAACGTACAAGCAGTAAATAACGATAAAATGGGTGTTGTTTTTTCCTTTACAATTTACAATTCTGACTTATGTAAAAGAAAAAAAAAATGAAATTGGTTGAGATCTGTTTAAACGTTCTATTAAATGTGTGTAGGTATATGTGTATGTATGTGTATATGTATTTGTGTGGGTGGGCGTACATATGTGTGTATTTATATGTATATATTTAAATGTATGTATATGTATATATATATGTGTGTGTATATGTATATATATGAAATATTATGTTTCTCTCCCCCCTTTTCTGTAAAATTGAAAAAAAAGCCTTAAGAGAAAAGTTCTGCAAATGAAACTACATTTTTTTCCCTCTGTGTGTAATTTTATTTTAATTTTATTTATTTATTTATTATTTATATATTTACGTG
>NW_022706284.1:343962-348300 GCF_011630105.1 Anneissia japonica
TCCGAATTACATATCAACTACTAAACTAGGCCTGGTACCGAATTAACAAGATTATAATTATTCCATGGTCCTTAGCCTTCGGAGAGTAAAACGAATTCAACTCCTAGCTCGCTTGCTGTAGTCGAGCCCAGCGAGAAAGATAGGCCTAGGCTAGCTAGGCGCAGTCGCGCCGCCGGCCGGTAGCTCACCATTGTTGTTAGAGGGATTCAGTGCGACAAGCATCATAATGATTCGCTGTCGGCGTATTTTACGAAGCCTCGTGATTGTTTCTACATCAGACATGTGAAATTTAGCGAGATTTCTTTTGATTTTAGTTCTAGGCCTATTAACAAATGGTAGTAATGTTGATACGTTTTCCATCGCTGCCGCCATTCGTTCGAACTAAACAAAAAAAAAAAAAAAAACACAGCCCGCGAAAAGGTCAAAATATGGACACGACGAATGCGCAACAACATCTCGGAAGATTTCGGGAAAAAAAACAGGCCTCGCGATGGTCTGTTTTTGTTCCGAGATAACTCAGGGGACCCCTGTGAAATCTCGGAAAGTTTTACAAGGATTTGCTTTCACACTCGTCCAAACCTGGTTACAACTTGTTACAAGTTGTTAATATTTGCAAAATAGCATCAGTGTGAAATGGGTATTATATAACAGTCCAATTTCATACTTTTTCACAACAAGTAGCAAAAAACTGATTTTTTGCGACAGTTCTCCATTGAAATAAATTCTTTTCCATATTTTACCTTTGTGACGTTTTTCTATAATGCGTAACTTTTGTAAATTGCTTTTGTGAATGACATGTATATACACGCAATCTGGCTTTTTGGCTACAAGGTGTATTGTGTTGTATTGTGACTTTTTCAAATAAGATATAGGAATTAATAGACAATAATGGAATGTAGGCAACACAGTTATAACTGCACAAACTGTAATACTTAGGCATATTCATAATCTAATTATATATTCAGGCACTACTAAAGTGACACCAGTTCCATACGGAGAACTGTGATCTATTTTAAAACTCTAATAATGCAATGTCGCCCTCTTGAGTTCCAGCATTGTCATGTTACTTGATATTTGTGTTTTGTTGTTAAATAAAATTCAGTTGAATTTGACAAAGAGTTCGAATACTTATTTAATTAAAATGGATCGTCAGCAACACATAATAATGTGTTGCTTGTAACTTGGTTAAACTTTCCTAAAAGTATTCAGATCAGTTGACCATTTTCAGAAATATCCGGTGTAGAGTGTGTGGCCTAAAGTCAAAAACAACGGCGGATTTTCCAGCTAGTTAATGATAACGATGATGATATTGTTATCAACAACAGCAACCGCAGCAAAAAGAACAATACACATTTTACTGAAAACCTTTAATGTGTTTTCTTACCTCATCGAGTACAGCATTTGGAAACCCACTACACACATCTGAGCACTCCCTATGCCCTACAGCCCATCGACATCTTACAGTATCACCGTCCGGATCAGTTACTAGTTTTAAAGATTACATTTTTCATCAAAAGAGACAACAAAATACGTTTAAAAAATATTAGAGCAGTTTGTCTTTGTCGTGTTTTTGTGATGACTGAAGTTTTATCGCAAATCATCAGTTAAACAAATATCAAAGGCAATTTTAAATAAACACCTTGATTTAAGATTATAATTGTAGATTCCAAACCAATATTACTTTATATGAAATCACAATTATTGTATTCCTGTTAGTCTATGTGTTAAGAAATTACCAATGTGAACTGCAATGCCAAGTTTCTTTTCTGTGGAATCGATCGCCATTAGAATGCTTATGAAACAATTTGCGAACCTACATCCAAGAATAATACGGTACGTAGGCCTAGTACATTAAGAGAGACATTCTTCCTAGACATGCAAACACCGTATCCACTTCGTGGGCCCAAAAACGGAATAAATGTTCTTAAGTGTGTATGTGTATAAGAGACAGATATGAAATATTATGTTTCTGTCAATATTAAAGATTGTTGTAATGCAGTCGACTTCTGACGAAACGTATTACAAAAATCTGAGATTCCTTAACATCTCACATTTTCTAGATAAGGGAAAATTCAACTTCAAAATTAATGGAACAGGCATTCTAGGAAATTCAAGAATGTAGAAAAAACAACTCCTGCCATTCTGGGAATGGCCTGGAGAAAAATCATAAGCCCACAACCGGTCCCATGGAATGGAAAACGTACGTCGGTTGCTCAGGTAATCATCTTTAATAACGAGAGTAGTCTACTGTAGCATCTGAAAAAAAAAATCAATGCTGGAATGCCAAAAATTTTAGAAAACTGCAGGGTTAGCCTTCGGCCACTCTTTATTCAATTTCTTGCTTCAGTATGCCATCAAGGATCATTCCCTACTAACAAACAACACAATACAATGCAATATAATACATTATTGACTGTCACAGCAAAGTGAGGAATGTTATGTCAGGTATAAGTTATTATTGATTTAGATTTCAACTAGCTATTGTTAATTTTCTATTTATTGTTAGTATTGGTCTACATGTTAAGAAATTGCTTTATAAGGGACGGAGAGATTGTGGAAGGGTAAATAGGCAGGGAGTATGGGAATATGGAAGGAATAAGTGGGAGGTGCGACAAGGGATAAGAAGGAGGTTTTAGGAGTTGCAAAGAGTATGTTGCATTGGCGACGAGAAGGAAGGTGGTAGTAAAGCGGATTATTTTCATTCTGGGGGCTATCCTGCAAGGGGTGTTGAACGCTTGTCTAGTTCCAAAAGTGGGAACATTAAACTGATTAATGGTATGATGTGTATACTTTGTAGATTAGTCTGAAATTATTTTATAAAAGAGGTATTCAATCTGTTTTAGTAAATTAATTTCACACTCTGAGAGTTTAACATGGCAGGAAGGTTATGACAATTAAATTTACGATCGAGGGAGTGTTTGAGATATAATTTAACTCAAGTGACCAAAAATAAAAATATATACTTTTTTTTTTTATACCGATTTGTATTTTTATAGCCCGGGTTATTAAACTAGGTTTATGTCAAATGGAATTTATTATTATACACATCTCTTACCTGGAATTACCAATGTATGGTTGCAACCATACTGAAGCCGAACAATTGGTGTAATAGAAGAAATTGGAGATGAATTAGGCATTCCAGTATCATGTCTCATCGTCAAATTAACAGACATTTTGAGTGCCCAGTTACCATCAGCGCCAATAATCAGACTAGATATCCAATCTCCGCCAGTGAAACTTCACATTATAAAATTAAAGAATGAAAAATAGATGTTATTCTTGAAAAGAAGCTGTAATTAACTAGAATAGTTAATAGTATGCAAAACTACTAAAAACCTTAACACCCGCCTCAGCATGCACCAAGGTTGGTACTGAGTAAAAAATAAGGACGTAGCAACTCTAGATTCCAGGAAATTGAACTTTCAGATGGTTTCAAACGGTTTCCAAAGGGTCTTACTTTGACAATATTGTGATACACATTACAATACTTTTTTAAATTATGAAAAAAAAAATTGCTAGAACCTTATAGGAAATTTAGTGTAATATATTAATAATAATAATAATAATGATAATAATAATAGTGTTAATAATAATAATAATAATGATAATGATGATGATAATAATAATAATAATAATAATAATAATAATAATAATAATAATAATAATAATAATAATAATAATAATAATCTATATATTAATTCTACTAATCGCCCCGATGTAAGTTCACCTATCTCCTCTGATGTGTTCACATCTCATACACTGGGATTTTTATAATATGTCACGACCACATTCCGCTACTTCAAGGCTGGATATTAGATAATAACGAAAAAAAACAGCCAAAAACCACCGAAAATCCGTATCATTTTCGCCATGTTTCGCGAGTCGCTTACGTCACATACATAAATCTCCTCTGTTAATCTGTACCACAGTCCTTAGATTTAAATATATCGTGTCAGTCCGTAAAAGAAACAGTCTGTTTCGCAGCTTCATTACATCACCGCGCATGCCTCACGTCAACAAAATATATGACCAGCATGAGTTCCTGTATCTGCTTCTAACGACACGAACATGGAGGAGTATCCATTGTATACTGAATATACTGTAGTCTTAGATGCCTCAAACACGGGGGCTGGGGGATGGAGTGTTTGGTAGTGGCGTATCTAGGGAGGGCGCACTCTCCCCAAAAATTACTCGCGCCCCACCCAGTCCCCCCCCCCCAAAAAAACAAATCACGGTCAAGTAGCGGTAGTTAAAAATCACATAAAATCACCATATTTTGGGAATTAGGGCCCCTCAACTGATCATCGAGCCTCCCTACTTCACCTTCGCCTCCCCCCC
>NW_022706284.1:348324-355156 GCF_011630105.1 Anneissia japonica
ATTCAAGACTTCTAGATAAGCCACTGGTGTTTGGCACGTGCCTCCTGTTTTTTCCACTAAATTTTTGAAATTTCAGTGCATATTTAAGTGCTACTTGAAGAAGGCGCTATGATTAGATCTCTAATACGATCGGAACAGTGTCTGTGAAAAGTATACACAAAATCCAAAAAGACCAACCAACCTGAATACCGATGTAAGTAGAAATGTTAATAAAATTATCCAGGCCGGTACGTCAATGTCAACAGAGTGCCAAGCGAATACAGTTGAGAATAATGCTGACCTGAGAAAAAAGGATCAAAGGCCTCAAGTGCAAGCTCATCCATCGCAAACTTGCAAACCCGTGTTTTTTAAACATTCGGATGTTATGTGCAGCGACGCAAACAAGGGCTATTTAAGTGCCGAAGAGGCATATAAATCCTTAATTCAGAACATTCCAGCGGATTGCGTTCTACGAATTCAGAAGATAATATAGAATTTATGGAGGCTCTACGTCAACGATCGAGCAAATAGAGTAATTCTTTTATCTTCTTGGAATCACTCTAAATAATTGCTCGGTGCCATTATATGATACAAACCCGTATCTTCCTAACAATGATGTGAATACCACAAAATTAATTATCAAGGATATTCCACTCTAGGTTAATGACGAGACCATGCAGTATGAAGTTGTAAAACTTGGATGTAATTTCAAATCAGAAATAAAAAGGCAAAAATTAAGAATTAATGGTCATCTTACAAATTGTGACAATGGGGATATGTTTGTTTTTATTGAACAACCAAAACCCCTTCGCCAAGGTTTGCAAAGGTTGGTGATTTCAAATCCAGATTAATTCACTTTGGTCAATTAGACAACGCTACAGGCCAACAATGCTCTAAGTGCCTTGAAAAAGGCCATACGCGCTGGAGATGTACAAAAGATGCCAAATGTAGAAAATGTGGTAAACCAGGACATATAGCTGCAGACTGTAAGAGCACTGACATAACAACTGGTATCGCTAAACAAAAACAAAAACACCAACCATGAGCAACGTCTGCCGACTACTGAATCTGAACCTGAAATCAGTAACAACCACTTAGAATCGCACGAATCAACCGGCGATTACGACTTTCTTAAGAAACTTTTATGACGTCACATCCCGTTCACGATCGACTTGCAGAGATAGTATTAAGCGAACGCCAGACGTGCGAAACACAAGCGAGTCGTCTACTAGTGAAGAGCAAACAGAAGAAGAAAATGAAATTAATGAAATGAAAATAAAGAGAATAGTAATAAACAGCAACCGAGCTCTACAAAAAAAAAAAAAAATCAAAAAAAAAATCAAAGAAGAGGAGGGAAAAGAAGGAATCACCTAAAATGTAGACACTTAAAACTGAGAGGCATATAGCACAGAAGTAATACAAATTAAAAAAAAAAAGATGCAAAAATGACGAAAACGTCAAGCTTCGCACTACTGCACCATACTGCATGCCAACAACACTAAATTATATAATATTGTAAATTCTTACATATTGCATTGATCATGACCCGTCCTAAGTTAACACTTTTTTCGCTCAACGTTCGGGGATTTAAGAATAATTTAAATCGAGGACACCTTCAACAATGACTACGCTTTCAGAAAGCTGATACCTTCTTCGCTCAGGAGACTCATTTTACCGAGAAATTCATCGAGGATTTGAATTGGAAAGGAACCTGTCTTTAGAGTTTTTGAACATCAAAAAGCAGAGGTGCATCCATATTTTGAAGTGAAACTTTTAGAGGTAAAATTATTAATGTTAAAAATGACAATTTAGGCAGGAAATAACTAATCAATATTGAACTGAATAATAACATATTCCCTCTGGTTGCAGTTGAAATACTAGTAGTTAATATTAGAGAAAACGTGAACGGTCAAAACAAAGGCTTAAAAATTGCACAATATGCAGACGACACCATTCTATTTGTTAACGATGATAATAGCATTAAAGAAGCCCTAAGTACTCTTGATATGTTTTGTAAATTTTCAGGTCTTCGTCTTAATGTTAAGAAATCAGTAGGAATCTTTATTGGGACATGGAAACATAGAAAGGAAAAGTTACTGGAATTAATTGGCAACAAAAGCCGATTAGTGTGTTAGGGATATATCTTGGTTATGACCGTAAAACTTGTGTAAAATTGAACTGGAAAGATATAAATAGATAAATTAGAAAATAGTTTAAATACGTGGAAAAAAAAAGAAGAAAACTTACGCTTTTTGGAAAAGTTATGATAATCAATAATTTAGCATTATCACAACTCATATTTACAGCCAGCATACTTAATATTCCAGATTTTGTCTTTAAGGAAATGGACAAATTAATTTTTGCCTTTCTATGGGACTCTAAACCGGAAAAAGTTGCGAGGAAAACATTGTATAACAATTTCCTAGAGGGCGGTATAAATATACAAAACTTTCGAGCAAGATGTTACACCTTGAGAGGTAAGTGGTTAAAAAGATTTTTGAATGACGAAACGACTATGTGGAAATGTATTCTAAAACATTTTTTTAAATACAATTGGTAATGACCTGTTCGTCCTAAGATCACCCATGGTACTGAAAGTAGTTAATATAAATATTCCTTGCTTTTATAAACAAATAATAGAAGCTTGGACGGTTGCTGGAGGTGGTATTAAAAATGAACACACCACTCCGGCAGAAATTTATGATGAATTTATTTGGGGCAATTCATTGATTAAGATTGATAACAAACCTTACTCCAAAGCTTGCATTGACTCAGCATGTATTTTAAAAATTAAAGATGTCTTCAGCAACGGTAAATTAGTAAATCCGGAAGTGCCGCAATTGGGTCATGATATATTGGAATGGTCGATTAATCTAAAATATCATTTTATAAAATGTGATATCGTAGATCGCAACAAAGAAGATTTTCAAATGCTGGAGTATAATAGTTATTATATAAGGCAAGTAACAAAATGATATAATAGAAATATAATACTAAAAGATATTATTACGCGGAAAGGAATTTTGTACTGGCAAGTCGTATTGCACAATGACCTTATTATTGAATGGAAAAGTGTTTTGAAAATGAAAATTTATGAAATCTATGAAATAAATAATAATAATAAATCTTATTATTATTATTATTATTATTATTATTATTAAACAATTCAATTTCAATATTTTACATGCAATTTTAATAACCAACAAAAAATTATTCGAATACAAAATTATAGAATCGCCATTATGTACACTCTGTGGTATTTGTTATTTATTCCAAAACGGCTAAAATCACGTGAAAACAATATACAGTTATTAAAACTTATTATACCAATTCTTTTAGTTGAGTTTAAATACAGAAAAAAGTTGGAAGAAAATACCTCATCAGCCAAAGCAAGCAAAATCAAGGATTTCGTAATTTAGCTATGGCAATATCTGCATTTTATATAAAATTATCACTCCTAATTATCACTATTATTATTATTATTACTATTATTATTATTATTATTATTATTGTTATTATTATTATTATTATTATTAATTATTATTAATCATCATTATTATTTTTATTATTATTATTACTAATTATTATTATTATTTATTATTATTATTATTATTAACAAGAATAATAAAAGTATCATTATTGAGATCCTGACTAACGTATGCAACTGTATGTTTACCTATTTATGGATGTGAAATGCTAAATTATATTGACTTGGATATTGACATGAAAAAAAATTAACCATAGGTATGTGTCTGTATGTGTGTGTATGTGTGCATATTTGTATATATATGTGGGATTGTGTGTAGGTACTGTATGTACATATATGTATATGTATGCATGTATCTTTATGTATGTGTTTATGTATGTATATATCTATAAACTTATATATAAATATAAAACGAAAAGGATAAAGAATATATATACTTTGAGGACCTATGCATATATAAATATATGTACCATTTTGATCAGGCATCCAGGCTCTGGTATGGTTGTTCTTGTGTTAAAGTCAGATGGAATTATGTGTATTGAACTGTACGTTAAGACTTACGGTTTACTTATATCTAAGATTCATGTAAAAGGGGGAAAAATGTGATGTTTTTATTGTGATCGGAAGAACGATATTAATTTCATTTGTTGAAATAAAACATCACGTTTATGAATACGAAAAAACAAAAAACAAAAACAAAAACAAAATTAATAATGCTTGATAGCCAAAGCAAAGTCATGCCATGATTATATGAGCCAGTAACTGATGCTGTTTATACCACATGAGCGGTTTAACTATGCTTGTCTGATTGTAAATATATTCAGTGCCTTGGTACAGACAAAAATTCACACATTTTAAAACATCTAAATGAAAATAAAAAAGGCAAAATATCAGCTAATACTACATGCTTCAACGTCATTGACCAGGACAACAGTGAAATTAGATTAAAAATAAAAGAATCACTACATATCAAATGGAACAGTCCAAATCTCAATGTTCAACTCAAACACTTAAGCTTACAACTTTTAATTAGCATACAGCACTAATGTATGCAATGTGTTCTATACACCTTCCATATGATTATCTAGAACGATCGTTCGTTACCTTAATTGGTAACATTCTAGCTTATCTAATTAATATTCATTCAATTCTTTGTATATATACACTTAGTTAAGAATGGCGAGTTTTTTTTTTCGTTCTGTTTGTACTAATGATGGGTTGGATAGAACACCCGAAACATGTTTACAATAAAATTTTCATCAATTTGCGTCCGTTTGGTTCTATCATCAAGGACTTTAGTTCGGAAGACCTGCCTATTTGTTTGCTTAGGAAGTATGAGAAGTTATCCTTACGTTTCATAAAAGCTAAATTGGATTATCATTTCTTACGCAATATTATTATGTGTAGGGGATGATCCAGGTTAGTGTGTAAATTTGAGGGTCATTTAAATTGCTTACGTCCCAGTTATAGATGGATAAAAATGACACTTTGTAGAATAGTTTTTCAGGATGAAATGAAGAAATGATCCAATTTTGGTGACGATCCGCAGTAGGGTTTGAATATGAGGACCATTTAAAGATGTTTTATTGACAGTTGATTAAATTATATAAACGCAATTTGCGTTTCCTAAAGCGCTTAAATCAGTTACAGCTAGGTTAAAGTCAAAACTACAGTGATATGCATGAACAATTTTTGCTTTTATTCATTGAATCGCTATGAACTGAAAATGCACTTTCCTATTCAAGGTCGGCTCATGTGGTGCGCAATGGTTATGAGTCACGATGTAAACCTCGCTATTACCATAGCAGCCATAGTTCAAGTCTCAATAATAACGTCGCAATGAACTTGGTTTTCGTTTTTTGTTCATTTCATTTTTTTCCTCTTCATTAAAATTATATTGATTTTCCGTGTTTTTTTTACTTTATACCTTTTAACGACTTTTCTTTTTGTCACAATTTCAACTTCATTTCTCATTAAAGCAATGGGGAAAAGCCCTATGTTCTGTTGTTCAAACAAACATAGTAAGTCTAGTTATAATCATTATTATGTTTGTCAATTTATCGATCACATTTTTTGGATTTTTTGTTATACATATTTTAGATTGATAGGCTCACTGAAAAAGGCCCTAATAGCCCCGGGCCCCAGTGTTTTGCACTGTCTGCACTAACCATACCTACGCCACGGTTGGTTAGTTTGATGGTCGTAGCTTTGCAACGACGCATTGAGATAGCTACTGTATGTACTTCATACAGTCGTGGTTGTAACTATGTTAGGCCTAGTTCTAATATGCTTACTAGAACTAAACTTCGTTTAAGAATTTTTTAAGGTTTTGATAACATGTAATACCTCATTTCAAACAAAGGCGTTGAAGAATTGCGTATTACGGTCCTAACTCCAGATGTCCAGTCTTCATTCTCACTGAAGTCAGTGCAATAAAAATTCAGTGGAACACTATCCAAACACGAGCTGTCACAGGCTAGAGTCCCAGCGCCTGGCAATAGCACTTCATTTGCTATCGTGCTTGCATCACAGTATAGGTTTGTTGAATATGATCGCCTCCATGATATTCTCCACGAAATCTCAATCTGAAACAAAAATTTATCAAAATTTAATTGATCTACTAGCGAGATTTAAATTTTGTAGACTTTGAAATCTGAAATAAATTTGAGTGCATTTTGACTAAATAAATAGAATACGCTATTCAATAATAATAATAATAATAATAATAATAATAATAATAATAATAATAATAATAATAATAATAAGCATTAGTGTTACCATAATGACAATCATCTTCTAGAAAAGGAAAAACGATTAACTTCACTAATTAAGATCAGCATCGAATGCTCAGATAGAAATCGATAACATCAAAATAAGAAGCCTATGAGGCGAAAAAACCCCTATTAACAACTACAGTCGACACTTCAGATTTCACACCCATTGTAAATAAGGGTAAATCCCCACCCAGGCCCGTAGCCAGGTCATTTCAAGGGGGGGTTCTCTGGGCGTGAGGTCCAGAGGCCTGCCTAAGGGCCCCAGTAGGGTCGGGGGCGAAGCCCCCGAAGCCAGAGCAGTTTTTGTGTTTAATGGGTCTATATAATGTTATAAAAGCAGTTATGTTTTGAAAAAGATCTATGTAATAAAAATGTGGTAATATAATATAATTAGAAAATATTTCGTGAGTGGATTTCCCTTACGATTAAAAATCGTAACGGTACTGCATGGCGAGTGGATTTCCCGTACGACTAAACATCGTAACGGTACTTGGTTTGGTTTACAGGAGTTCGTGCTCGAACAGGTCATTCCAATCATAGAAGAAGCCTTTTCATGGAGAAAGTGTACCTTTTTAGCAAAGGTTTGTCTAGG
>NW_022706284.1:355524-390589 GCF_011630105.1 Anneissia japonica
CTAGAAAAGGGGGGTTCGCCCGAACCATAAAAAACCCCCCTGTCTACGGGCCTGCCACCCACCATACATATGTACTCCAACTCGAATAGGGGAGTCAGGGGATTATGTAAAGCATCTTTGGCATCGAACGAGGTACCACCGATATCACAATGGATAACAATAATCCTACCACTAATGTTATTACTATGAACACTACAAATATGAATAAGTCGATTGAATCCGTCATAAAGAATCGGAGCATGGAATATTGATAGTCTCCATACTCCAACTGCGAACACTAGGGTATCTAAACTCACTATTAATGCTGTTAGAAACATTCCAAATAAATTTGATATTTTATGTCTCCTAAAAAACTCATTTTAAAGAATCTGACCACATAAATTTAGATGATGTCTTTGTTCAAAACCACAGGCCGAAATTTAGGAAAGCCAATCAAAATTTTGGAGACTTTGCTTTCGCCGTAAAAGATTGTTTTAAATAAGGAATTTACATTTCTTAAACTAACTCATTCAAAATTCATGTGGTGCAAATTAGATAAACACTGTTTTTGGCTTGAAAGACGACATGCATTTATGTACCGTTAACGTATATGTAAGTCCAACGACTGATACTTTAATCTCGGTATAACATTCAATATGGAACGCCAAATGGACAAAATACAATTGTCAGCAGCGAAAAACTGAGAGTCAGCAGTGCAAAACTGAGAGTCAGCAGCGCAAAACTGAGAGTCACCAGTGCAAAACTGAGAGTCACCGGTGCAAAACACAGAGTCACAGTGCAAAACTGAGTAGTGCAAAACACAGAGTCACAGTGCAAAACTGAGAGTCAGCAGTGCAAAACTGAGAGTCAGCAGCGCAAAACTGAGAGTCACCAGTGCAAAACTGAGAGTCACCAGTGCAAAACACAGAGTCACAGTGCAAAACTGAGTAGTGCAAAACACAGAGTCACAGTGCAAAACTGAGAGTCACAGTGCAAAACACAGAGTCAGCAGCGCAAAACTGAGAGTCAGCAGCGCAAAACTGAGGGTCAGCAGTGCAAAACACAGAGTCACAGTGCAAAAGACAGAGTCACAGTGGAAAACTGAGAGTCACAGTGCAAAAGTGAGAGTCACAGTGCAAAAGTGAGTCACAGTGCAAAAGTGAGAGTCACAATGCAAAAGTGAGAGTCACAGTGCAGAACTGAGAGTCACAGTGCAAAATTGAGAGTCATAGTGCAAAACTGAGAGTCACAGTGCAAAACATTGGTGGCAATGCAAAACTCCAATGGCAGTGCAACTCAAGTGGACGCCCTCTATTTTGAATTAAAGTTTCACAGCTGTTTTTTGGACGGTGTCAACAAGTAAAATGGATGAAATTTTGAGGTCACTTGGGCACTCCTTAGTGACCATTGACAATTTTAAAAAGGGGGGGGGGGGGGGAGGGGGGGGGGTGGAGGTGTGCGTTACAATTAATACAAAAATTAAGTGTTTGAAATAATAAACAGTGGGCTATGGAGAAGGCTAGTAGTAGGTACATGTGCCCGGGCTTGTAAAAAAAACAAGGCATAAGTCTAGATAGGCCTATATACCTAAATGCCTCGACTTCGTCGGCTTCTCAAGAAACATTGTTTTCCTAAATAAATCTCACTTTACTGTCTAAATTTTCTGTTTTTTGTCATTTCTATTGTCTTTGTTAATTCCCAATTGGTTATCTTTTAAAAAAAAATTATTTTGATTGCGCCTTGTATGTATCCCTTGGCAAAAGGCGCGGTACAAGTTCCTGTATTATTAACTAGGCCAGGCCTAGCCTAGGCTTTAAGGCCTAGCCTAGGCTTTAAGGCCTAGCCTAGGCTTTAAGGCCTACCTAGACCTAGGCTAGGCCTGGAATCCGCCGCTGAAATTACAATGTATTCAGGACCGTAGACAGGTGGGGGGGGGGGGGGTGCAAAGGCTGCGGACGCACCCTCCCCTCCCGAACATGCATTGCATTATATATTTGCCGGCTTATCTAACTGTTGATTTTTAATAATGTGGTATTAAATTTGTTAGAAATTGATCATCTCCGGTGATTGTCCATATAATATGAATAATGTTATCTATAGGCCTTCAGGTGTACAGGACATAATAACGTTACTTTTTCAGGTCCCAAAAACACCCAAAATAATGAAAATTTAAATGAAATATTCATGAATTATGTGTTTGAGAAATCTATTATGTAAAGACCCTCAAAATGCTACTTTGTCGCTTTTCTCACAAACCCTCTCCAGGCCTCTGCCCCTGGACCACCAAATTTCAATAAGTCCAATTTTTAAAACCTGTTATTTCACTAAAATCGTTCCTAAAATGCTATAATATACATAACATTTGTTTGCCCGCTCTTCTACCTTTGATTTTTTAATATGTGCTACGAAATATGTTGGAAATTATCAGCTCCTGTGATTGCAGATTGACCCATATCATCTTTAGGCCTACAGATGTAAAGATCATGAAAAATTACAATTCCACAGTGGTGGATTCAAAAGGGGGGGGGGGAGAGAGCCCCTAAAATTATAAAAGAAATGGAGAAAAAAGAAAAATCATAGGCCTAATTAAAGTTTGTCTGAGAGTGCCATTTCCGGCCATTTTGAGGCGCCATAATCATAAATTTTCTTAGCTAAGCCCCAACCATGGTGGGGCTGAGGTGGTATTAACCACCTGTCGGTGCAATTTCCTCCCTTCACCCCCACCCTCAATTTTCCTGCTTTACTGTAGGTCCCTAGACCTGTCTCTTATACACATCTAGATGTGTATAAGAGACAGTAGAAATATTATGCGTAAATATGTATTTAGTATAACAAATTAAATTTAAATGAAATGGCCCTCTCAGGCGACGAGCCGTGTTAATATAGTGATTAATCGATACGAAAGAGATGTTTATCAGTTCAAAATATAATATAATATAATATAATATAATATAATATAATATAATATAATATAATATAATATAATATATATAGTAAGTATATATATAGGATATATATAACGTTTTTATATTATTTACTGTATATTTTCATGTATACAATTTATCTGTAAAGTTAATCACGGTGTGTCCCGCTTTTGAACAAACAATCCTGCTTTAAGAATCAATGTGTCCCTCTTTTGGACGTTAAGGGGTTGGAATGTCTGACAGCGGTCATCGGTTCTGCGTAATGCCTAGGCAATTAGGTGGTATACGCCAGGTTCTCGAAAATTTTCGTTTGAAATTTAGCGAAAATGGTGTCAGTTATCCATTTTACACAAAAAATAAACGCTTCCCTTCAAACACCTCCTTCGAATAAACCCTTTTCTAGAATCGCATAGGGTGTCTGTTGTTACAGCCAGGCCCGTAGGCAGGATTTTCGATGGGGAGGTGCATTTTACAACCGAAGTGGACCTTACGATGGGCGACTGCCTAGAGATCCCTGCGAGGGTGGGGTGAATCTTCTGGAAGCTCTGACAAATTAGCATTTTAAGGACCCTTTCTAATGGATTTATAAAATCCATAATTTGTAATATCCTATTTCAATTTTCATTCATTTGAATATTGTCTAGGGACCTACAGTAAAGCAGGAAAAATAGAGGGTGGGGGTGAAGGGAGGAACTTGCACCGACAGGTGTTCAATACCACATCAGCCCCACCATGGTTGGGGCTTAGCTAAGAAAATTTATGATTATGGCACCTCAAAATGGCCGGAAATGGCACTCTCAGACAAACTTTAATTAGGCCTATGATTTTTCTTTTTTCTCCATTTCTTTTATAATTTTAGGGGCTCTCCCCCCCCCTTTTAAATCCACCACTGTGGAATTGTAATTTTTCATGATCTTTACATCTGTAGGCCTAAAGATGACATGGATCAATCTGCAATCACTGGAGCTGATAATTTCCAACAGATTTCGTAGCACATATTAAAAAATCAACGGGTAGAAGAGCGGGCAAAAAAATGTTATGTATATTATAGCATTTCGTGATAATTTTAGGAACGATTTTAGTGAAATAACAGGTTTTAAAAATTGGACTTTTTGAAATTTGGTGGTCCAGGGGCAGAGGCCTGGATGGGGCTTGTGAGAAAAGCGACAAAGTAGCATTTTGAGGGTCTTTACATAATAGATTTCTCAAACACATTAATTCATGAATATTTCATTTAAATTTTCGTTAATTTGGGTGTTTTTGGGACCTGAAAAAGTAACGTTATTATGTCCTGTACACCTGAAGGCCAATAGATAACATTATTCATATTATATGGACAATCACCGGAGACGATCAATTTCTAACAAATTTAATACCACATTATTAAAAATCAACAGTTAGATAAGTCGGCAAATATATGATGCAATGCATGCTATAGCATTTTGTGATAATTGGGAACGATTTTGTGAAATCATAGGTTTTAAAAAGTAGACCTTTTGGAATTTGGGAGGGAGGTGCGTCCGCAGCCTCTGCACCCCCCCACCCTCTGCCTACGGGCCTGAATACATTATAATTTCAGCGGCGGATTCCAGGCCTAGCCTAGGTCTAGGTAGGCACTAAAGCCTAGGCTAGGCCTGGCCTAGTTAATAATACAGGAACTTGTACCACGCCTTTTGCCAAGGGATACATACAAGGCGCAATCAAAATAAATTTTAAAAAAAAGATAACCAATTGGGGATCAACAAAGACAATAGAAATGACAAAAAGCAGAAAATTTAGACAGTTAAGTGAGATTTATTTAGGAAAACAATGTTTCTTGAGAAGCCGACGAAGTCGAGGCATTTAGGTATATATCTAGACTTATGCCTTGTTTTTTTTGACAAGCCCGGGCACATGTACCTACTACTAGCCTTCTCCATAGCCCACTGTTTATTATTTCAAACCCTTAATTTTTGTATTAATTGTAACGCTTATACGCACACCCCCACCCCCCTTTCAAAATTGTCAATGGTCACTAAAGAGTGCCCAAGTGACCTCAAAATTTCATCCATTTTACTTGTTGACACCGTCCAAAAAAGCTGTGAAACTTTAATTCAAAATAGAGGGCGTCCACTTGAGTTGCACTGCCATTGGAGTTTTGCATTGCCACTAATGTTTTGCACTGTGACTCTCAGTTTTGCACTGTGACTCTCAGTTTTGCACTGTGACTCTCAATTTTGCACTGTGACTCTCAGTTCTGCACTGTGACTCTCACTTTTGCACTATGACTCTCACTTTTGCACGGTGACTCTGTGTTTTGCACTGCTGAATCTGTGTTTTGCACTGTGACTTTCAGTTTTGCGCTGCTGACTCTGTGTTTTGCACATATCAGTTTTGCACTGTGACTCTGTGTTTTGCACTGCTGACTCTCAGTTTCACACTACACTGCTGACTCTCAGTTTTGCACTGCTGACTCTCAGTTTTGCACTGCTGACTCTCAGTTTTGCGCTGCTGACTCTCGGTTTTGCACTGCTGACTCTCAGTTTTGCACTGCTGCCAATTGTATTTTGTCCTTTTGGCGTTCCATAATTCAACCCATAAAGCTCTTTTACATCAGTAATGAATAAGTTTAAAGACAAATTCCTTATCAGCTTTTTTAAAATTAGAAATACTCTATCGTTCACGTCTGTCAATACGGTATTTCAATTATCTAGAAGCTTGATACACCAAATAATGAGCTACGGAAGTGAAGTATGCGCACCATATTTACTTAAAAATCTAAAGGAAAACAATTTCATCGACCAATATGATAAATACCCAGGTGAATCCATTAACATTAAATTATGTAAAAGTACTCTTGGTGTAAATAAAAAAGCTTCTAACCATGCTATTAGAGGTGAACTAGGCTACCATCGAGTTCTAATCTCATTGCTATACTTTTCTATGAAATACTGGTGGAAATTAAATAGTAGGCCTATGGGCTACATTAGGATCAATTCTTTAGTTATCGACGCACTTTTAGAAAATAGAAAAAAAAAGGCACATTGTGCATGTGTAAAAAACTTTACATGGTCTTCTGATATCCGGCGTATTTTAGAATCAATCGAGGAAACGTATATTTGGCAAAGACTTTCAATTTTAAACAATAGGAAAGTTGAAGTAAAAACCCTGTCTAAAATACAAAAAAAAAAAAAAAAAAATAAAAAAATAAAATAAATAAATAAATTAAAAAAAATTATAACGATCAATGGCTTAATACCATACAAAATTACCAACCAAAACTACGATCCTATTGTATACATAAAAGTATTTCACCATTGAAAACTATGTACTATTTTATAAACGAAGTCAGAGATTTTTTATATCAAGTTGCCCCATCTATGACGATCTAGGAAAAAAATTATAACGATCAATGGCTTGATAAAATACAAAATTACCAACCAATACTACGATTCTATTGTACACATAAAAGGTCTTTTCCCATTGAAAATATGTCAAAAAATGAAAAATTCATATATTTATTATCATGAGAGCTAACGAGTTCGATGTTATCAAGCCGGTCATGATGTATGTACAGTCAGCATTCAGCATGCCTGCTGAGAGATATGAACCTACCGTAAGACTAACATGTTGCTAATGGTTTACGGCTTTTGTAATTCTGCATATATATGTGGTATAGCATTGGTACAAGATACTTAAACGTACAGTGCCCACCACGAAAAGCGTAATGAACGATAATGGGTTACTTTATTGAATTATTCAATTTGCATGTTTTATAGACGTATGTTGTAAATAATAATATCAGCAGCGGCAAGTGCAGCAACAGGATTCAGTAATACATCATTAACAACAAAAACATCCCTTTTGCAGGGAAAAAGATATCAAACGTATTTAAACTGATCCCCGACATAAAAAAAAATAAATAGACAAGTAAAATTAAAGAACTATATGCATTGTTACTGTTGAAAAAACCATTAAAAATAGCCTGTTTTTAAATGCAATTTTGTGTTGCAGGCGCAGATCAAGACCATGGGTGAAAAATAAAAATATAAAAGTGATTTAATGTATAGCGATGTCGTTGGAAAGGGATTGTAATTAGGAAGCAGCGACCTATGACCAGACAACTTGTAATCCTAGGATCGTGCGTACATATACACTATACTATACTATTACATATATTATTATATATATATACTTTTATAATACTGTGTATGTATGTATGCTTTCTACTTGGCTGAAAATTTTCTAACAATCACACCAGTAGTAACAATAGGCCTTCGCCTGACCATCGTTATCTTTCTGATGGGCGAACAAATGCTCATATATGACAATAAATGCCATCTTGAATCTTGGGGTGTAAAATGCAAGTGTGATACATTTATAAGTTAAAATACTCTTCATGCATGGTGGTATAGTATCTTATTCATCGACGAATCAAATACATCGTAGTAAAGCGTTTGGGTGGTATATTAAACTTTCTGCAGCAAGATTCTTGGCAACAAATTCCAACCAATCACGGAGCGGAAAAAATTTACTGCAGTGAGTTTAAGTTACCGCTGCAAGTTTAGCGCCCTCCATGCATATTTTGACCAATCAGAGGCCAGAGAATTCACTGCAGTAAATTTCTAATTGAACTGCAGTTCAGGAACCGAATACTGAGCGATATCGCACTCCATAGACGTACTAATACTTGGTATGCTTGATGTATTTAAGGCAGGGTCTAGATTTCTCTGAATAATCCACTGAAGCTCATTCCCCACTTATCTGCCCAATCAAATATACCATATTAAGGTCTTGTTGAAGTGGAATATGGTCTTCTGTCCGCCATATCGGCCTATAAAACATGCTATCATCTGCAAATAACCTAATGCTGGACTTGACCTCTTCAGCTATATAAGAGTGTTGGGCCCAATACCGAGCCTGAAGTTAAAATTGATTTTACTAGTGGTCATGATAAGTGGGAACCATTGACAACGACATGTTCTTTACGATAGCTAAAAAATCCCTGAATATATCGCAAGGTTCTCCCGCTTAGTAGTGATCTTAACTGCAGGTCTCTGGTGGGCACTTATCGAAGCGCAGTCATGAATGACCTCTATCAGCTGAGTTTCACAGGACCTGATAGATCTGAACCTATGTTGCTTTTCAATGATGATTTTATTAGAAGCTAGATGTTCAAAAATGTGACAGAAAACTATATGCTCCCCGATTTTACAAGTAATACACGTCAAACTAACTGGACGTTAGCTTCTGGGGATGATTTACAGCCTTTTTTTTTTTTTTTTTTATAGATGACCGTGACATTGGCTTTCCTCAAGTCATCTAGGAGTCAGGCGGTGATGTAAGATTGACAGAAGATAATGACGTGGAGTACTGAAGCCAGATTTCTGCACAGTCATGTAGCATTTTTGCTGGTAAATTGTCTGGTTCCCCTGCCTTGCTAACATTGATTTTTTGTAACTGTTTAATTATCCCTTCTAGTCCTATGTCCAGATCGTTAATGCTTTCCTAAACAGATATACCCTTGGTCGGAATAGATGAGATGTCTTCATGAGTAAATACTGAAGAGAATTGACTATTCAACTCTTTCACTCTACAGCTTCAGGTCGTTCAGAAACATTTTGAATTTGTGTCCAAACATGGCCCTAATACATCTTCCCTGTATGTATTATACGACCTGCGTAGCTATTGAGTGACATAGTTACGCTGTTTTCTATAACAACTCCATAGCCTCTGCGATTTGTTATCTCTCTAAGGAAATGAATGTTTTCTTTTTATCATTTAAATTGTAAAAGGAAAAAATAAAAGGGGGAAAATGATTTATATATTTTTTGAATAAAGGTGGTTATACCACTAGAAATAGAAAAAAAGACCTTGCCATAATAACATTGTTTTTGAAAGAAAAAAACTGATTAAGTATTGTGTGTAAAAGACTACACTTTATACAAAAGTAGTCATTAAACATTTAGTAGTCCTAGAATTGTCTTCCAATTCAAATACAGTACAATAAATGTCACATTCACTACGAATAACTACATTAAAGTTTGTATATTAAAATGATTATGTATGTATAACTTGAATAAAATCTAAGTAGAGTTATAGTTCAAAGGATTTATTTTTCATTCAAGTAATTCAATCTAAATTATTGGAATTGCTCTGCATTTGGATTTCGATCATTTTATTTTAGTTGACCTGAATTAGATCTGAATACAGTGTAATTGTCCAAACATGGCCCTAATACATCTTCCGTGTATGTATTATACGACCTACGTAGCTATTGGGTGACATAGTTACGCTATTTTCATAACAACTCCATAGCCTCTGCGATTTGTTATCTCTCTAAGGAAATGAATGTTTTCTTTTTATCATTTATATTGTAAAAGGAAAAAATAAAAGGGGAAAAATGATTTATATATTTTTTGAATAGAGGTGGTTATACCACTAAAAGTAGAAAAAAAAGACCTTACCATAATAACATTGTTTTTGAAAGAAAAAAGCTAAATTAAGTATTGTGTGTAAAAGAATACACTTTATATAAAAGTAATCATTAAATCCTGTAATCCTGTTTAATTGTTTTGATATTTATTGAGAAACGATACGTATAAATATATTGTTCAATGATTTTAGGTTATATAATTTTTGGATTTGTTTTGGTTTACATTCATGAAATATGATGTGTAAAAAAAATTATTATTATTACACAATGTCTTATATTGTATACCATTGTACAATATGTGTCATTTATATGAAGAAATTATATAAAAAAATGAGTAAAATTAGGTTAACCCCACATATAGAGGAAAAAAACGTGTCTAATTTAATACAAACTTGAATACAAAGTTTACATGAGAAGTGGGGAATTTTAAGCAAAATGGCTGAAGGACCTTATTTTAAAGCACCTTCGAAACACTCATTTGAAGGCAATGTTGCTGATAATTGGAAGATTCTTTAACGTGACTGGACAAAAAAGCAGACAAAACTAAAATCAAGTGTCTAATAAATATTATTGAAAGAAGAGGTCGTTCAGTTTACGATACATTTTGCTCTAAAAATGATGTGGAAAAAACAAAGTCACAAATTGTTCTGCAAAAATGTGGATAACAGTGTGTTCCAAAAGTAACTGAGCTTTTGGAAAGGCACAATGTCTACCACAGAACGCAAAAAGATGGCGAAACAGAATTGAGAAAACTAGCGGAGACCTGCAACTTCGGTAATTCGGAAGATGGTAGATGATGACCAAATAATAAAAATAAAAATTTATATAAGAAAATAAACATATAAGAAATCATCACTCACAGACGTAGATTAAATAAGACGAAAACCTAAAAAGGAAACAACAACAAGAAAATGCCTAGTCTTTGGAAAAACATGCACAAAATAATAATAATAATAATAAAAATAATAATAATAATAATAGTGTAGTTTTATATAGCGCACAAATCCATCTAATGTAAGATGCTCATGGCGCTTGAAATGTGGACTAGGAACTCGATCAATGACTTTCTTCGCCCCTAAGGGTCCCTTCATGTGCTACCCGGTAACCCGGTACCAGCAACTCTCGTCGTCCACCACAGGGGCTGTCTGTTCCAGTACACCGGGGTATCTCCCTACTCGTCTCGAAGGATGTACTGGGTTCTTTATAGTGCACACGAGCCATTGTATACACTGGGCCTACGGTTTATAGTCCTTATCCGAGAAGACTTGTTCTACCACCAGAACCATAGGCGAGCGTGCCGTTCGAACCAGCGCCGATATTATGGCTATAGCTTGCGGCGCCCCTGCTAACCGCTCGGCCATTCGACTCACCAACTGATGTAAAAAACCAAACAGATAAGAATGTGCCGAACAAATGCCATACGTGTCAGATGTTAGAGCAACCAAATTTCACACTGAATACAGTTAAAAAGATAGAATTAAAAAAAGATTGGTTAGTGGACTTTAAAGTGGAGAACAGTCGTAAATTATTTAAAGTGGACAATAAAGCGCAATGCAATATACTAACCAAGGGTATTATTAAAGTTGAGCCTAGTAAGGTCTCACATCATTTTCAGGGCACAAAATTACTTCTATGGGCAAATGCACAGTATCATATGAGTATAAAAACAAGTTTTACCCGCTTGAATTTCAAAAATAGTATCCTGGTTTGACCGCATGTGAGATGCTAGGTTTAGTGAGTATGATTATTAATGTAGAGTCGAGTCAAACAGAGTCAAACTCGCCTAAATCAAATCTAAAGTGGCACTGAAATACAGATCGACTAAAACAATAGTAATTTGACTTGAAGAGTTAGGCCTTACGGAACCCGGAACAAAAGAACACGCGCTGATGGTACATACGCAATGCTGACCGCACACCTGGCCTAGTAGAAGTAAAGGCCTAGGCTAGCTAAACTTACCTTCAATAAAAAAATTATTCTTCAGAGTAGCAATACATTCTTCAAATAATAAAATATTAATAAAATGTCTTAATGTTTGGTTAACTGTTTCTATCACATTTTGTTGAATACAGTATTAAAAAGAATAATTTTACATCGCATCGATGACGATTCAACAACATAAAACAGCAAAAACTGTTTGAACCCGCAAAAACAGTTCATTTTCGTACTTCTGCTACTTTTTAATGACGTGATTAGGTGCTACGAACTGTTTCATTTGTTATTTTTTTTCTTTTATTTCATTTCCAAAAACACACATTGAAGCATAATTTCGCCGACGCAGCAGCAACAACAAAACAAATAGATAAAACAAAACAAAGAGGTAATGACAATAATAATCATAATAATATTATTAATTACTGTCAATTATTGTAAATAAAATAAACATCACACAAAAAAGCAATAAGCAAAAATTTTAGCAACAAGACTTATAATGTGTAGATAAATTTTAAATAGCCTATCATAAGCAATAGATATGCACACATCATTATATTCATGGTATACAGATAATTGACATTATTGTTATTAAAACAAACTCGTGGTTATAATAAATACTAACAATACCAATGATAATGATGATATTATTAATTGTTACAAAACAGTAATATTTATAATAATAATAATCACAAAAATAAAATACATCAATCAATTAATCAGACTTCTAAATACTGTACTTAGATATGACGCAAATAATATGCAGATCAATGTAGCGGCATGACACACAGCAGACACACGCACACACCCCTCCCCACACACACACAAGATGTGTATAAGAGACAGCACATATAGAGGAAAAAAACGTGTCTAATTTAATACAAACTTGAATACAAAGTTTACATGAAAAGTGGGGAATTTTAAGCAAAATGGCTGAAGGACCTTATTTTAAAGCACCTTCGAAACACTCATTTGAAGGCAATGTTGCTGATAATTGGAAGATTCTTTAACGTGACTGGACAAAAAAGCAGACAAAACTAAAATCAAGTGTCTAATAAATATTATTGAAAGAAGAGGTCGTTCAGTTTACGATACATTTTGCTCTAAAAATGATGTGGAAAAAACAAAGTCACAAATTGTTCTGCAAAAATGTGGATAACAGTGTGTTCCAAAAGTAACTGAGCTTTTGGAAAGGCACAATGTCTACCACAGAACGCAAAAAGATGGCGAAACAGAATTGAGAAAACTAGCGGAGACCATAATAATAATAGATGGATTTATATAGCGCAAATAAACGAGGTCTCTATGCGCTCGGGACTATGTTGCACTTTTCAATAAATTTCTCCTCCCCTGAGGGTAACTTAATGTCCTCTGCAGCCAGTAAACCGGCGCACTTTCATCTGTCCACGAAAAGGGGCAGAAAATGCTATTGTTAGCTCTAGAGGGACAACAATGTCTGCTACACAAACCAATGGCATTCAGGTCTAGGCCTAGGCTAAACTCATTTACAAAAGGTCTAAATTTATGTCTAAATTGAAAACTACGTGCAGCTAATCTATTCATTATTATGATTAAAGTGAATGAAACCAAGGTACAGAAACTTGCAGACCAAAAAAATTGAAAAGCCATTGAATTTATTTATAAATGGTGATACCAGGTAAAAAAATACACTTGGAAATATATAATCTCTCTAAATTAAGTTTTTCTAATACATTTGATTAAAAAATCTTCCAGTTTGGGTTACGTCTGTCATCAAGAAAACGTTTAACCCAACATATATTGACAATGTGTTTTTAAGTGTGGCATGTCAAGTCCGCCATTTTCTGTTGAAGCATTACTTTAAATCAATTGTATTTCATTTAAAAAAGAATCTGGTGGATCAGGCAGCATTGAAAAACCGTATAAAAGGATCAGATGTAAAAGTGATTTATTAAAGTAATTACACCAAGTAGAGTAAGTGTACCTTTCTGCCATAAATTGATATTTTTAATTTTTTTTCACTTTATTAGGAAAGTTTAATCAAAGAAAAGTTTCCTGTCTGTTGTAACTGTTATAGCCTACCAAGTAAATGAATCGGGTTATTTGTCCATATAACATCATACATTGTATCTGATTTAAAAGTATATTTTTTAAAAGAACATATTCTGAGACCTTAGAAAAGAAGTCCATCAACTTTAGAAGTGGGTTAATTAATTCTAAGTCTTTTAGAGAAGAAAACATTGTCGTCTGCAAATTGCTTAATGCGGAAATTGCATTTACAAAATTTAATACATTAATTTCTTTTGATTGGCGAAATGCATTTCCAAGAATTTCTACACATAAAATAAACAAGTACGGGGAGAGGGGGCAACCCTGTCGTACACCACGGCCTAGAGGGGAAAATTCTGACGTAAAACCATTGTTGATAACACAACATTTAATTATTGTTTTACCAAAGCTGAAACGATTTAACACATATTAGAATAGAATATAAAATTGAACTTTATCAAAGGTTTTTTTAATTATTAAAAAAAGAGGTCAATATATAAAATAATGTTCGGATGTTTCCCCCAATGTTTTACCTATTAAAATTATTAATTATTATTATAAAATTATTAATATAATATAAAATTATTAATGTTTTACCTATTTAAAAAAAACAACAGTTTGGGATGAATTACATCTGGCAATTTGGATTTTATTCTTATAGCAATTGCTTTTGCAAGTATTTTGTAATCAATCTTCAATAAAGTTATTGGTCTCCAGTTTTCAAGGTATAACTTGTCTTTGCCTTGTCTCTGTGAAATAGACAGTTCATTTTGATTAAAAGTGTAATTATAAGAAGCTAATAAAATATCTGATACATCTTCCCAAAACACTGTAAGATTCTGCAGGGAACCCATTCGTGCCTGGAAACTTATTATTTACCATGGTATCTAAGACCGACATTCAGTCGTCATCAGTGATAGGAAGATCACATTCAACCTTGTCTTTGATATTTATTAAAGGATTTTTAATGTTTTGTAGAAATTCGCTATCATTCAAATTTGTCATTTTTATTCACTTGAGTATATAAGTTCATTAAATGCTTTTTCTTTTGTTAGAATTTCCTTTGGTTCTGTTATTTCTTTGCAGTCAGAAATAATTTTGTAATATGTTTTTTTCCCTTCATAATTTTGTTTTCAAAATTAATAAAATACTTGGTGCACTTCTCCCCTTTCTCCACCCAAAGTGCACGTAAATGTATTGTCGTTCCTCTAGTTATTTGTTCGTATATAATTATTATCAAATTCTTTACGTTTTATCGTTATGGTTTCTTTTATAATAGCATAATTATTTACGTCTTTTACTTGTTCTAGTCGGGCTAAATTTTTTTAAAATCAGACCTTCTTCTATTGATTTTACTTGCAAATTGGATGGTTTTTCCTCGTATGTCACATTTTATCAGCTCCCATTTTAATTTGGGGTTCTCATTTGGTATTAAACTTCAAGAAAGCCCTACATTTTTCTTTTAATATACCTGTAATTTGTAGAGTTATTAATGAATGGTGTATTTTAAAACCATGTGAAATGGAGCAAGCTTTTATTTCTTGCCAAAGAGTGTCAGATATTTAAAAAAAAATCTAGTCTGCAAAATATTAGTGGAAAGTGATTTGAGTGACAAGTGAAAATTTCTTTGTTTTGGATTGAGTCAATCAATTAATTTATATTATTTTTTTCATTTTTTTAATTGACATTTTACATTTTTTATGTATTTGGTCTTTACCATTTTCTTATCAATTTTTTCATCTAATATTTATGAAAATCTCCCCCTATGATAATATAATAATCACTGAACAATGCCAGACGATAGTCTAGGTCATCAAAAATTAAAAAATTGAAAGTAAAAAAGAAATCCTCATTCTGTCCATATACATTTGCAATAGTAATTCTGTTTTCATTTATTGTTATGTCTACAATTATTAGCCTACCTTGTCTATGTTTATTTATTTTTGAATTTCTAGTGACAGTGAGGATTTAAAAAAATTGCTACTCCGCACTTTCCATGATTTTGGTTTCTCCATTAACGTCTGGCCACCCTAGGTGTTTATAGCGCTGTCGTTACACCATTTGTTTTCGAGTTCACGAGTACAGTGTGTCTCTTGTAGCAATATTAGGCCTACAGAGGCTTGTCTATCTCTTAACCAATTAAATAATGTAGGCCGTTTAAATTTATCTCTTACACCCCTGACATTCAAACTACAGATATTTAAACTTGCCACTTTATGCAGACGTTTGGTACATTTTGGCTCAGAAATGTGTCATAGTTGTGAAAAAAACTTTTATGAAATAAACACAATATAAATAGGCATTGACATGCACATAAGTAAAATAAATGATATAGAATAATGTAGATTAGCTCTAGTATATATGACAAACCGACAGCTTGACTCAAGAACACACTTAACACATGCAACTATTATGAATTTGCGGGTATGGGTTAATTTCCGGGAGAATCTTGCTTGCTTGCGGGAGTGTGGGAGGCCGTGCTTATTTCCAGGAGACTCCCGCGAGTTCAGAGACTTAGGACCCTTGAAGATTAGTTATAAGAAGGGGAGAGATCGTTAAAGTTAATATTACAAAAAATGTAGATAATGGGGAGGATCAGTTCCAAAGGAAATGAAATCTATTTGCAAATAATTTGCACTAATAGGCCCTACATGGAATAGAGAGTTATTTTAGAAGTATTTCTAGACAAATTTATGACACGCAGTGTTTATGCAAAATGCATGTTTCATCCAAAATTACTTTAAAATGCGAGACGTCCCGCACAATGCGAAACGGTTTTGAAATATGAGCATAGGTTTTGGCAGAGATATAAACAAAGAAAACGTAGATAAATACCGTAAGCTTCGTAATCAGGTTAGGTCTCTTAATAGGAAATGTCATAAATAATTAAAAAATCTAAACACAAAAAGGTATACGAACTCGAAGATTAAGCTAAAAATGGTATCCTTGACTCAAGAAAATTAATAATGACCTGCATAATCTAATTTATTCGAAAACTGATGTTGATAAGGTCGAAGCCCTAGAATCATGCTTGAGTAATGTTTCTACAAGATAATGAAGATTTTATTCCTAGGTTACCCCAGGGAACAGTGAAATTTGATATAGAAATCACATCTGACATCGTTTGTGAAAAACTTCGGAAGTTCGATATTTCTAATGCGACTGTAGTGATAGTTATCAACCAAGGGTTTTATTTGAATTAGCTAGTGCTTTAGCAGAGCCTCTTTGTGTGGTCTTTAATTCTTCTTTAAAATTAGGGATACGACCCGAGCAATGGAAACTGAAAATTATCACAGCTATTTTTAAAAAGGGCAAACAAAGCAGTTCCCAAGAGTTATCGGCCTGTCATCCTCACATCTATAATTTGCAAAATTCTTGAATCTATCATTAGAGATAGTTTGATGGATCATTTAAAACATAACCTATTATCAGATAAACAATTTGGCTTTATACCTGGACGTTCCGCTCGCCACTCCAGTTGTTGAAATCTATTGATCGATGAGCTGAGACTTTAGATCAAGGTGGAAAAGTGTACAGTTTATACAGATTTTGCCAAAGCTTTTGATAAAATTTCATATAGATTGGTAAACGTGAGAGTTATGGAGTTATTGGTGGAGTAAAACGTAACAGTAAATGGTCATTGATTTGCAGTATGATTTAGAGAAACTGCATGAATGGTCATTGACCTGGCAGCTCGAATTTATTAGTCAAAAAAGTAAAATATTACCATTCAGAAGGAGAAATGCAATCTATGTACAATATGATTATGCTTTAGATCCCAATAGTACCCAATATTTAGAGCATGTGGTAGGCCTATCTGAAAAAAGATTTAGGTGTCACTATTGACTGTAAATTATCATTTGAAGCTTACATTCGTAAAAAAGGCTAACAAAGCCAAAAGACTAATGGGACTTAATAGGAATGTTTTCACTTATATGGAAGTCGATGTATTTTTGTCATTATTTAAGAATTTCGTAGACCGCATCTTGAGTTTAGTGTTTTGCGGTTTGGTGTACTCATTTAGAAAACCATTATAGATCTCATTGAGAGTGTCCAACGTAAGGCTGCAAGCCATATTCCTAAACTCAAGGGCTTGAGCTATCCTGATAGACTCCGTACTCTACGTTTACCTACACTTGCATATAGAATATACAGAGGCGATATGATCGAAGCCTACAAACTCTTAAATAATAAATAATATAATTCAGTATCTAGTTTTTTGCAACTAAGTCATTTTGATAGAGCTCGTGTTCCTTCACTTAAATTATTAAATGAGCGATGATGCATCGATTTGCAAGTTTTTGGAAAGCTCTTCCAAACGAAGTCGTGACAGCAACCTCTCTCTATTCATTTTAAAGTGGATTGGACACATTTTGGAAGAATCGACCATGAAGTTTGAATACAAAGCGAAAATACGAAAATCCAGAATTAACCATTTTGGAACTGGATATAGAGGAATTTAGTCCTGCATCCAGTACATCATCTTAGTAAACCTAAGTAGTGGTAAAACAGCCCAACATACAACAGGTGTATAACCACAAAAAAAGGTTTACACCAAAAACATTTTTTTTAATAAATCAGCTAAAGTTCAATGAGGTTGGATACTATATTGATAATTCATCTGAGGATTCGGATTTTCTGGGTGAGATTTATGTAAATGTGGTTGATGATAAAGAAAACGATTGGTATGCTAAACTAAAATTAAAGCTAATGATGAAAGTGTTAATATTAAAATCGATGCTGGAAAGTTAATGTTGTCGGTAGTGACCATATCATGAAACATTTTGAAATTAACAGACTACACAATTTCCACTCACAATTGTGTAGTCGCAATACTGCTTGCACAAAAGTGAAATTCGAAAAGAGGAGAAAACGGAAAAAACCCCATGATTTATTTCAAAAGTACTGTACATGCAAAAAAAATAAATTGGAGTGACTGTTAGGTTTAACTTATTGATAATATTGTTTTTGATGGTTCGAATAGGCCTACGTCACAAGCTAATCTGTAGATAATAAATCGAACTTATGAATGTTGTTCACCCTCACACCGGGGGCCCTGGGCGGCCCTCTGGGGCCCTGGGCGGCCCTCTGGCCCCCAGCCAAGGCTTAGGCCTCCGGCCCAATTGCTTCCTCATTTTGCAATTCGTTCATTCCTACCCACCCCTTTCAACGACAGATAGACGTCATTGCCGAAACAGCGTTCCATAGTTACCAACCTGAGAGATTTGAAATGCATGACTACACCAGTTGAGTGGGAGGGGGCGCCAGGGCCACTGGGGTCAGTGGCGGAACCCTGGAAGCCCGAGTTCCAGTCACATAATCAACGGTTGGTTGGGATTGTTGATAGTTAATATTATCATGCCGCCCTCTCTAGTTTACTACTCCATGTCGTCCATATTGGTTGTTGTTGTTGTACGGAAGTGAAGCTGTGACAATAAAGGAAAACACACACGACACTTTAAGCTGTCTCTCTTTATTCAGTCTATTTACATGGTGTCAGAATATTGCCGAAATACCCACGTATGGTAAGATAGGCGAGTTCTGTTCCGAAACAGAGCGGTTTGAGACTATGTTCTACGATTAGACAAATACTTTGAGGTGAACGACATCGAGGATGCGGACAAGAAACGTGCTATTTTCAATACCGTTGTTGGTCCATCTACATTCAGGCTCATCGAATCGATTGTTGCTCCAAAGAAACCAAGTGAGGAATCTTTTGACAATATCATTAAAGTACTTAAGGCTCACTTCCAACCGGCTAAATGGCTAGATTTGACTATAATTCCAGGAGCAGACTAAGTGGCGAAACCGTTTCATCTTACTTGGCCTCCCTCCAGTCACTCGCAAAATTTTGTGAATATGGTCAATCTTTGAATGAGATGTTACGTGACAGGTTGATATGTGGAATAAATCACGTACCGATTCAAAAAGCCCTGTTAGCGAAAGACGATTCCTTAACACTGGATTCTGCTGTACAACTTGCTCATGCTATGGAATAAGCTGAAGAGCACACCGCACGCATAGGCCTAGCACAAACGAACCAACAACAGCACCAGCAAGTTGATGCTATAAAATATAGGCCGAATAACATTAGTAAACAACCAAATTCGAATACATCCCAACATGAAGCCCGCCAACCGGGACCCCGCCAACCAGCCCCAACACAGCGTACCTGCGGAAATTGTAGATTTTTTCGCCAACCAAGACAGTGCCCAGCATACGGCAAGCAGTGTTATAACTGTCAGAAATTTAATCATTTTTCAAAATTATGTAGGTCAGCCCGGTTTGCTACCCAAGTTCACACCATACACGATGGCAGTCAGGTCAGTGAAACTTGTGATTCTGAATTCCATATAACTGAGATTGGTGGTACACTCTACACAAATAACGAAGTAAGAGTAGACGCATACATAGACAACTTATTGACAAAATTCAAACTTGACACTGGGGTAAAGTGCAACGTAATGCCTCTCCGGGTACTGCATGAAGTTGAACCGCATGCAAACATTGACAACACTGTCACAGCTACATTAGCATGCTTTAGTGGGACTAAACTGCGCAGTCCAAGAAGTGTTGAGCTACTTTGCACTACTGCTGGTAACAACGTAAAATCAAATTTAGAGTTGTCGACAAGCACACATCTATCATCCTCGGTCTCCAAGACTGTTTATCATTCAATCTATAAACGTTTAGCACCGACGTCCATGAACTCACTGATGGTCCGTTTGTACAGAACATTGTGACAAGCTACAGTGACTTCTTTGATAACACAACGGTAGGCAAACTGCCTACAACCTATCATATCACCATTGACAATCTTATTGATCCTGTTGTACGTCATCCCAGAAAAGTTCCCTTTGCCATGAAAGCGAAAATCATACAAGAACTCAAACACATGACAGACCAAGGTATCATTGCACCAACTACCGAACCAACATGGGTTTCATCTATGGTGGCCACATACAAAAAAACAATCCAACGATATCCGTTTATGTATAGATCCGCGTGATCTTAACCGTGCTATACAGCGTCCACACTATCCTATGCGAACAGTCCAGCAGATTGCAGCCGAACTCAACTGTGCTACTGTCTTTTCAACGCTAGATGCCAAATCCTCATTTTAGCAGGTGCCTCTAGATGAATCATCCTCAAGATTAACGACTTTCAACACCATTGTTGGTCGGTACAGGTTTCTTCGTATGCCTTACGGTATAAACTCTGGATCGGAAGTCTTTCAGCATACAATTGAAAACCTAATTGCTAATCTTCCTTGTTTCATAGCTGTTGACGACATAATGGTTTATGGTAAAACGCAGGCGGAGCATGATACCAACCTGGAGCAAATACTTCAGAGAGCACGTGAAGTAAACTTAAAGCTCAATCTATCAAATTGTAAATTCCGCGTAAGCGAAGTAACATACTTAGGTCATATCTTCTCGAAAGATGGCATAAAGCAATCATCAACATGCCTACACCCACCGACATAACAGCAATCCAGCGTTTCCTCGGAATGGTTAACTATCTAGCTAAATACATACCAGGCCTAAGCGACATAGTGACGCCGCTCAGAGAGTTAACAAAGAAAGAAATCGCATGGCATTGGCATGACCAGCACGAACACGCATATACACAAATCAAGCAAATGATCGCTGCCGCCCCAACTCTTCGATATTTTGATATACGCAAACCAGTGACGCTGACTTACGTCGCTTCCACATTTGATCTAGGTTGTGCCTGAAAATGGCCCCATTGCCTATGCATCGAGAACAATGTCGACAGCAGAGCAGCGATACAGCCAGATCGAAAAAGAACTTCTTGCTGTTGTTTTTGCCTGAAACACATTTAGAGACTATATATGGTCAACCAGTCACTGTCGAAACGGACCACAAACCGCTTATTACAATATTGAAGAAACCTATAAACCTATGCACGCCATTCCAGCACGAATGACAAACCATTCGTGTTCAAACAGCCTCTGGATACAATCAACTTGGTACAGTTGTGCAGCGCAGCAACTATCCGCGTTCATACATAGTAAATGTTGAAGGAAGTAACTACCGGTGCAAACGCAGACACATATTACCAGTCTCCAGGCCCGTAGCCAGGTTCTTCCAAGAGGGAGTTTTCTGGGCGTGAGGTCCACAGTCGAAGCCCCGGTGGGATCGGCGAAACCCCCTAAGCAAGAGGATTTTTGTGCTTTAAGGGTCTAAATAATGCTATAAATGCAGATATGTTTGAAAATGTCTATGTCTGGGTGGGCTGCAGTGCATTAGTTGGGTTGGAGGACTTATTTTGGAAGTTTTTCGGAGGGGATTTCACCAGAAAAGAGGGGGATTTGTTAGAAAAGGGGGTTCTCCCGAACCATCAACCCCACCCCCCCCCTTCTACTGGATACGGTCTTGGTCTCAGAACGCAAACTTGGTCGACAAACGCTCACAATTCCACAACCGGACGCCATCCCTGACTATGATATTGAACCACTACCACCCACCCCGCAACAACCTACTACTGGTATGGTAACCACACGCAGTGGTAGAATTTCACGTCCCCCACCAAGATTTGACTTATGAACACTGGACATCTATAATGAACTCTATAAACTCATCACTGACACTGTCTACAGCACTTTCGAGTTTATTATTGTTTAAAAAAAAAGTTAAGTTTTGTGATTCCATCTAGGAATTGGGTCCCAAAGGTGTGGTGATCTACTAAGCCAAGCAGTTTGGTTTACTTGTTTTTTTTTGTTATTGTTTAGGGTTGAACATTTAAAGTTTAAAGTTATATAGTGGGGATTGTATTATTCAGAAGATAATTCACAGTATCTAGAAAAATGAGGATGTTGATAATTAATATTATCATACCGCCCTCTCTAGTTTTAAAATAAAGGAAAACACACACGACACTTTAAGCTGTCTCTCTTCATTCAGTGAAGACCGCACGCAACTACTAGATTCTATTTAGTGCATGGTTGGCTGGGTTGTTTTGGTGGGGAAAGAGAAATTTTTTCGGTAAATTGATTCTCGAACGAGAACGAAAGCTCTAATGACTCAAGCACACAAGAAAGTGGCGCAGTCAATCTTAAACTAATGAACAAAGAGGAAAACAACAACTAAATATAAATATAAATATGAATATCGACGTTTGTTTCTAAACCATTGCTCAGTGAAATGGTACTTGAAACAAAGACACTATTATAAGATGTTGCCCTTAGGTCAAGCATCTCTAGTAAAGGGTACTTGCTACATTTGGTGGCTACAATGTCTGCCAGATGGATTATTTTTGTATGGGTTTGCATTCTTCCAGTCACCTGTATGGTAGTGTGGAAATGTAAAAACCGAAGCCTCCAGCTGGATGATTAGCCATGTCGTGTTATGTGTTATAACCACTAGACCACCAAGCTTGCACTTAGTGACTAGTGCTGAATCCGATCCCCAAGTAGCAGCGGGTACTGAAAATGATATTTTGACGTGTGTTTGCGTCAGGAAAATATCATAGGAGTGATGTTTTGCCCTACCTTGAGTTTTATCATAATTTAATAATGATGATGACAGCTTCGGTATAATTATACCAAATTATACCGAAAATAACTATATGGATATTGACGATTTCAAAAGCAAACATTGCGATGACTTGTGCGACTCCGGTTATTTTTCAATCTTTTCTCTAAATTGCAGAAGCATTATAAGAAAATTTGACAAATTAACAAATTATTTATCTCGATTCGAATACGAATTTTCGATAATTGGATTGACTGAGACATGGCTCTCTAGTAAACACCTCACTGGATTATATCAATTGAATAATTATACAGCTATATATAACAATAGGGATAACAAAGGAGGTGGTAGTGTTGCCCTATATACCAAATCCAATTTATCATATCGACTAAGAAATGACTTATCCCAGATATTACATGTTGCTGAGAGTATTATTATTATTGAACTTGATATAGACAATAGGACAATTATTTGTGGTATCATATATAGACAACCTAAATCTGATATCCCTACGTTTAACACTCAAATGAGCGAGCTCATGCATAAATGTAACAACGAAAACAAACAACCTATCTTATGGGTGACTATAATATTGACCTAAATATGTATAATAGTAACTACAGGCCTATTTCTATATTGTCATGTATGTCAAAAATGTATGAACGAATTGTCTATGACCAAACGGTTTCTTTCTTAAATAAGTATAAAATCCTGAATGAAACACAATACGGCTTTAGAGAAGGACACTCTACAAATCACGCCCTCATTCAGACGATTGAGAAAATAACAACGGCAATTGACAACCAATTATTTGTTGTTGGAGTCTTTCTCGACCTATCTAAGGCGTTTAATTCGATAGATCACAAAGTTCTTCTACAAAATCTACCTTATTGTGGCATCAGAGGTCTTGTACTTAAATGGTTTTGTAGTTATTTAAGTGGAAGAGAACAATCTGTAGCTTTAGATAATATACAGTCTGATAGAAAGTTGGTAAAGTATGGAGTTCCCCAGGGATCTATCCTGGGTATCACTCTTGATGAAAAAATTAATTTTTCTCAACATGTAAATGTTATTGCTAGTAAGGTGTCTGCAATTATTGGAGCAATGAATCTCCTTAAATTCTGCTACCATATCACATACTGCTTACTATTTATATGTCGCTTGTCCTTCCTATTATAACGTATGGGATCACGATATGGGGTTCTGGTAGCATGACAAACTTAAATAGAATCCATGTATTACAGAAGAAAGCACTTAGAATCGTATGTAATGTACATTATCTACACCCATCTTCTCAAATTTTTGTTAAAACCAATACTTTAAACATATTTGATTTATACGAAAAAAATGTAGCCAACTTAATGTTTTTTATATGATAAGGGTTTACTACCAGAATCTTTTGATTTGTTGTTCCGTACACTTGACTCGTACCATAATCATAATACACGATATAAGCAAAACCTTGTTATCGACTTAAAACGCACAAATGTTGGCCGACAAGGAATCTCGTATATAGGGCCTAAGGTGTGGAACAACATATCAAGCAATGTAAGAGCATGTGCTAATATTTCACTATTTAAGAACAAAATGAATAATATTTATCATGAAAATTATAAGATGAAACAGTACCACTGCCAGGACGGGAACAATTGTATTATTTGTAGAGAAATTCGTCAATAATAGTCAATGATGTTTAAGTGCAATTTATATGTTGCTTTATTGCTGCTATTTAATTTAATTGTTTATATAATTTTACAGTGTTTAAATTGCCTTTAAAGACCGACATATTATTTATATTTTATCATTATTATTATTATTATTATTTATTATTTATTATTTTATTTTTATTTTATTTTTCTTTTCTTTGCTATTCTTCTTCTTCTTCTTCTTCTTCTTCTTCTTCTTATTATTATTATTGTCTTGATCTATGATATGAAAGTGCTTTAATTAAAATGTATACCTTGAATTACTTTGTCAATTTGAAATAGTATTTTAATTACTTTTTTTTCGGGCGCCACTATTGTAAAGCTCTGCTTGTTTGTGGTTGCCCTTTCCATTTCCTTTTTTATATCTGTACTTTTTATATATGCTTTGAAAAGATTTGGAATAAATTTATTTTGAATTGAATTGAATTATCGCACTACGTACTCAGTACGTTACCAAATACTTGCGGGAAATAAATCGGAAGTGATTCGGACACCAATCTACCTATCTAGGGGTCGTGGGTTCGATTCCCAACCAAATCACTTGCGATTCTTTTGCACTCTAGTATTTAAAATTATCCAATGTGTTACCTAGTGAAAACCGGAGATGTGTTTTGTTTTTCAATATTCATGACAGTTTTAATTTTTGCATGTTAATCAAGATATTTTTTTAGCATATTATATTATTGTCTGTATGTATTAATAAATAAAATAAAATGAAATTGATTCTGTTCTCACAGGGATGTGATGCTCAAACCACATAAATGTTATAACTGGTACACATTTTATATACTTTTTCACCTGAAAATTGTATGTGGTATAGTCTTGCTGAACCATTAAACAATGACAGCACATGATGAAATATTTTTACATATCGACACGTTATAACCAGTGCTCTTTTTTTGGGATAATTTTCAATTTTAATTAAAGTCTCTGCTAATTAGATTTGCCTTTAGATCTGAGATCGATCTACCTAGGTATTCTATACACTATCATATACACTGATTCAAAGTTTACAAATCTGTTCACATACATTATACACCTTTCGAAAATATACTTTTACCTCATTGGCTTGTGAAGTTGGATTCCATGTAAAAATTGCTCCTCTAAAATGAGTAGCACTTGAAAATGAGCATAATCCGATGAACAGCAACACACCGAGAATACTAGAGGATATAGTTGTCACCATTTTTAAGTGGGTATTAGTCTTCTTGTTCGTGGTCGTTCGCTGTTCAATCCTACTTAAACTCTCATATTATGACCTCAAGCTGTCTAAGGAAAAGAGAATATATATGGACTATATACAATAGAGTTACACAAATCACGAGTTTGGGGGCGTTCTTAATCTCTTTGTGATTGTATTGTTCCTCTTTATGACGCCAATGGTTAGCGAGTACGATTGGTTTAAAATTTGACAGACAGAATGAAAAATAACAAGAAAACTTTTTTCTCCTTTTTGTCTTTACTCTGTATTCAATCTAAATTACCAACAAACTCTGTAATTTACTTGCAATTGCAGCTGAAATCTTCATTTATTCCATTTACCTTGGTGTAGATTTGAACGTATATATTGACTGTAAGTGTCAATAGGTGTCGATATTTAATATTGACAACCAAAAAGTAAAGAAAACCACCTAGGGTAGCCTTCCAGTTTAATTTCAGGTCAAAGATGTCTAAGGTAGTATATTATTTTTTAAATGCTAATTTCGAATCAATTTATACTTTTAACATTCAAATATACGCCTGTTTTACTGTAAAACTATAGGATAAGCAATTTTATTAAAATTGTTATCAAAGTTAAGCTAATACTAATTTTAAAAAAAATCAAAATGCTCATTATGACACTTATATTATTTACAATTATTAGTTTGCTGCAACTAGTGTTACAGTATATATATATATATATAAATATATATGTAAATGTATACTAGAACATAGAGGGCACTCGAGCCAGAAGACATGACACTGGGATTGTAATAAATAAACTTACAATGTGTTGAACAACTAGAACAACTAGAGAAAGGTTTTAAATGCGAATGGGGGATGGTCTAAATAGAGTTAAAAAGATGGCATTTCAGTTTTAACTTAAATAAATCAATGGTGGGAGACAGTTTAATATAGAGTGACATTCATTCCACAGCGATGAAGCAGCATTAGGCGAATGTTCTTTTGCCGTATGTTTTTGTTTTATATTTTGGGATTACGAGATTTTTGTTTACAGAGCGGAGTCCTCGGTTTGGGACCTATAAATTAAGAAGGCGAAAAAGATAAGAGGGTTGTTTAGATTGAAGAACCTTAAAACAAATGATAAGAACCTTAAAACGTTGTCGGAGAGGTAGCCAATGTAGATTTCGAATGATGGGTGTAATATGTAAACGTCTCTTGGTGAGAGAGCACACTCGGGCAGCAGAATTTTGAATTCTCTGTAACCGGTTGATAGAAAAAAAAAAAGGTAAGCCAACGAATAGAGAATTAAGTGATCACGTTTTGAAGAAATAAATGCAAGTGTTTCAGAAGATTTAGAATTTAAGTATTTATTGATATACATACTACATACATACATAAGTATCTATTGATATGCTGATTAAAAGAAAGAAACTCATCTATAACAAGCCTAAGTTCCTAACAGATGAGGATGGTTTAATTTCAATTGACCCGAAAATCAAAGCGGAGAAGGTTGGTCTTGGGATAATAAATCGTGAAATTAAAACAATAAATTTAGTTTTTAAAAGGATTAATCTAAGCATGGTTTGAGAGAGCCAGGTTCCAATGTTAGATATGCAACTTTGAATTGTGTTGATGATGCTTACATATGAAAGTATAAACGGACCCTTGTGGAACACCACACTGTAACATTTTAAGAGAGGAAACAGAGGCGAGAATGTCTACGTACTGTTGGCGAGAGCCAAGGTATGACGAGAACCAAGTGAGAACAATATCAGTGAAGCCATATTGAATAGACAAGCGGTTAAGAAGAATGGAGTGGTTGATTGTGTCGAAAGCTGCTAATAGGTCTAAAAGCACAGGTACGAGTCACCTAAATCTACAAAATAGAGAATATCATTTGTCAATTTATTAATGGCTGTTTCAGTACTATGAGCAGGTTTATTATGCAGACTGGTTTACTTCACCAAGGTTATTTTCATTTATGTAAGTATTAATTAGTGAAACATCACATTTTTCAATACATTTTGAAATAAAAGGTAGATTTGATATAGGACGGAAATTGCTAAGAGTATCTTTGTCCAGATTAGCCTTATTGATTAAAGGTCTAACAGAGGCAAATTTATAGGACTGAGGAAAAATAACAGAAGACAAAGATTTGTTAATAATCGTCATGATAAATGGAGCAAGTACACCCAAACATGCCTTTAGAAGATGAGGTGGTAATGGATCTAAAGAAAATGTTGAGTTTGAGGAAGAATTAAGTAATTTTAAAATTTCATCATAACTTATAGGTGAAAATTTTTTGATGAAGAAGTACATTGTACATCATGACTACCAGCAGTAAAATAAAGAAACGTACATGAGTACGCAAGTACTTGCAGAATAAATGACCATTGAAAATCTAGGCTGACCGTCGCATTCAGGATGGCTGACGCTCTGGATGCAAAAATTATTATACCTAGGTGCGAGACCAAACCCTGATGGACTAGTTAAGCTCCGGACAGAATCACCAAACGACCCAGAATCTTGAAGCGAATATTTAGAGAGTTGTGCAGTCATCGCACAAACATCATTCTGGAAAGATACTGATTTAATTCAAGAATACAACAAGAGGGAGAGTCATTTTAGACATTCATGTCTAATGTGAGAAACAGTAGAACTTTGTGAGCATAGAAATTTTTAAAACCAGTTACTGGCTAGTAATAGGCATCAGGAAAGAAAATTTCACCAAAATATTGTTTAGAGAAAGTGAATTAACACTGGCCAACACAATAACAGATTTGTCAAATTCATAAGCTGTCTGAGGTTGACGCTAAACTAATTAAACCAGAGGCGAAAGAAACAATAGATTATATAACAGGAAGACCACATTTTAAAAAGGGAAATTATAAAGGACACGAAAATGCTGTCAGTAGAAAACAAACAAAATTTATGCTTACAGTGCGAAAAAAAAGAACAGTTTTTAGCAATGTCAAAAGTTTGGATACAAACATAAAAGTGTTGGGAACACATGCCCAGCATATGGGAAACAATGTAATAAATGTAACAATTGGAATCATGTTGCATCAGTCTGTTCATCCCCTGGTGTAAATTGTCCATGCCCAAGACCGGTGAATGGAATTGACAAGGTGGAGGAAGAGTTAGAAAACTTCGATATTGAATAGGTACATACAGAAGGGAATGAAGACACCACACTGATCTGATGATTGATAAGAAAAAAACAAGATTAAAAGTTGATACAAGTGTTAATATTAAGTGATGAGTAAAACAACATTGAAATACCTCAATAAAGAAGAATGCCTTGATTTATAAAAACAAGTTAGGTTTGTTGGATTTGGAGGCCAAGTCATTAGATCTTTGGGAAGTGCAACATTAATTTTTGAGCAGTCAGATAGGAAATTTGATATGGAATTCCAAGTTGTAGACAAAGAAGTATCAACATTTATGGGCTTGAAAGATAGTCTGCGTTTAGACTTGATTTCATTCAGCACAGAGGTATTTGAACTAGCATTTACTAAAACAGAACCTGAAGGTATACTGAAAGAATATGAAAACTTATTCGATGACAAGGTCGGCAAATTGCCAGTAATATATAAAACAACACTAGATCCTGAAATAAAACTTGTAGTCAGGCCTGTAAGACCAGTACCAATAGCAATAATAATAATAATAATAATAATAATAATAATAATAATAATAATAATAATAAAATGAAATCAAAGCTAGAAGAAATGGTATCAGAAGAAATAATATTACTCAGGTCACTGATCCAACAGGTTGGGTCTCAGCTATGGTCATTACCACAAAGAAGAATACCCGAGATTTGAGAATATGTTTAGATCCTGGAGATCTAAACTGTGCATTAACGTGATCGCATTATCCAATGCGTACAATTGAAAAAATTATACAGAATATGCAAAAGCAAGGTACTTCACATTATTGGTTGCCAAGAGCGCTTTTTATCATATAGAGTTGGATGAAGAGTCATCGAAGTTTATCAATAAGCTATCGATCATTTACCTTGTGAAGTAATCATGGATAATATACTAGTAGCTGGTAGTACAGAGGAATTACATAATGCAGGTCTTAAGAATGTTCTTGAAAAGAACAGATACGATCAAATGGCAGATTACATCCAGACCCTGCAAAAGTGAAGGCAATCACTAAAATACAGGGAACATCCATCACAAGTGACCTGCAAGATTTTTGGGAATTGTAAAGTACCTCACTGGAGTGAGAAAGTAAATTCTCTCAATGATTTATTGAGGAAAGATCATGAATGGCAGTGGTTCAAACACCAACCGACAGCTTTTTAAGAAATTAAGAACAGCATAGCAACTGCAACGACATTAACTATTGTGATGTACAAAAAGAAGTTACATTGACATGAGATGCATCCAAGAGTGGAGTAGCATGCTTACAAGAAGGCAAACCGGTGGTTTTTGCATTTCGAGCATTAATTGAAGCAAGCGGGCATCTTCTACATACAAAACAAGCGGATATTTTCGTGACGGTACGGACGTAATTATATAAAAAAAAATAAATAAATGTTAAAACTTTTACTTTACCAATTTCCTTATGTAAGGTAAGATACATAAAGACACATTACGCAGTTTAAATGTTTGCATGGTATGCGTACATAAGGCTACAATAGGCTAGTAATTTGGCCACCCTACCCTCAGCTGTACAGGGCTAGGCCTAGCCGGGTCTCGACACTATGTAAAATGCCTGAATTGAAGAAACACATTAAATCCTTAGTACAGTTTACACATAATTTATAAGCACATATATATTCTATAATAAAAAATAAAATTAAAATTAAGAGTATTTTTTTGTCAAGTTCGGAAATAAAAGTATATGTACACACAATCTAATTGACATATTTTCGTATCATAGGAGGTTGAGATACATGAAAATTCGTATATAGAGATGCAGGTTACCCACTGGATTGGATTGGATTTATTTGGTGATAAACACCAAGGATAGCCCACGAAAGTCTGGAAGAAGACTTATTTCCAGTGGGGTCCTTGGGGTGGTAATTGGGCAGTACACCGGAAGACAACCCATTACTCTTTTCCGAAGAGTGTACTGTGTTCTTTAACGTGCACATGGGCCATAAATGCACACGGGACCAGCGGCTTAAACGTCTCATCCCAAAGACGGTGCGGTATTGTAACTTGTATTTCAGCCAACCAGCTGAAACACAAGGAGAGGCAGCGATGTGAATTGAACCGGGGACCTAGAGATCTCCACGGTTCAGCTTACACACAGTGGCAACCACCAGATTAGCCGACTGAGCTAAGCTGCTCCCACATCTCTATATTTGCAAAAGTAATTAAAATTGTTTATTCAGCGGATTAATCTCACTGATAAACAATTGTACTATATTATTCAGCTGGTGCATATGAATTTCTATTTAGAGACATAATTCCAATATTTTTCTTCCAAAACAATTATTATACGTTAACTAGCACCTCATATCGACTAGGTATAACCCATTTCACCGAGTACAACATTTAGGCTAGTAGAACATACTGCTGTTACATCTTTTAGTTTTTCCCCCACCATTGTATTTAGGTACACGCTAGAGTACACACAATGAGCCTACAACTTTGGATAGCAGAGTTCCGCACGAGTGATTCAGCTCACACCTCTATGTCCGAGTTAACGTATGAATGGTTTTATTTACCTTTTCAAGACTTTTTTCCTACCCCACAATTCTTTATACCGGTATCTAATTTTGCTGAGAGTTTCGCTTGAACAATTTCGTGTAACTTTTGGTATCTGCACAAGACATGTTTCCAATGTTGAGATGTCGAGATAATCTCAGAAGAGAGGCAGGTAGCTGACTCTCCGGAGTTTTACAGTATTTTTATTTTTTTTGCCTTTAAGCTGCTGGCACCTGACTATTGTAGTCTTGCTTGATTTTGTATTGTCTGTTTTTATTTTTATCTTAAGATAAATAAATGAAATAAATGTTGGGAAAATTTAAATTGTTTCTTTTGTAAATTTGCTGTCAAATTGTCAGTCGAATTAATGTATATTTTATTTGAATAGTAAATAATTGCTAGATAGGATGATTTATATAAAAATGGTGGTGGTGGTAGTGCTATTCTTTATATTTAAAAATGGAAAACTGGATACGAAAACGGAAGCTCGAACCAGAACCATTTTTATTTTACGCAAAATTAAATTAAGTAGGCCTAAGCAATGCTCTCATCAAAGTTTCATAGCCTATCTTCTCTAATTCAATGTGTTTGGGATTCGAGCGTGAAAAAAAGATAAAAATGCATTGTATAATGGTTTATACAATAAACTATTTACATATTGTAACTGATATTAAATATACGATTCAGCTACATAACTTGACATGCCAAATTACTCTGAAGACATTGGGCATGCATTAACAATCATGAATACAAATGCTGGAATGAATACATATGATGGAAACTAGCATAAAACAAAAAATAAATAATAAACAAAAAGGTGTTCTTGCTGCACTATTAAATATAATACATATAATACATACATTGTGAAATGAGGGGAAAATACTCCTAAAATTATGGTTTATATACAGTAAATGTTTAATTGATTTTTTTTGTATTAGAATGTGTTATTAAAATTCATTGATCTTAAATTGTGGCAAACACAAAACAGCAAATCCATTGTGAAAAAACAAAAACTAAAAGTATTTTTTTACGTATACTGTACATCTAATTAGGAGATTATTACAAATTCATTAGATTATTATTCAACTTATTTACGGATAATATTCAAGATTCTTTTGCTTGTTTTTAAAGCACTCTTTTTTAAACAACCATCATATTTGCTACATTTTCTTACGCCATACTCACTAACTTGTACACTTCGTTCTTCCGATAAATTTCTTTTTCAAGCCCCTTTAAAAAGGAAAAAGCTAAAAACATAATGGACAACGCTCTTTTTCTGTTCAGGCACCTTATCTTTGAAATCTATTACCTCTTTCTGTTCGACAACCTTCAAATTTAAACTCATTAAAAACTAATTTGAAAACTTTTTTGTTTACAAATTCGCTTTAATTGGGTTAATTGTTCACTGCGCCTTTTATAATGTTTTTTGAATTGGCGCGTTATAAATTTCTGCATATTATTATTAACATGAATGATCTCAATATATTGGGACAATAATTACATTTGAAAATTATTGCAGTTGTTGTTTGTAGCACTGAGTACCTGTACTTGGATGATTAAATTACAATCACTAAACCCATTTTTTTTTTTATGTATCTACAGCTAATTAACTTTCAAAACTGCTTCAGAACTGTGTAAAAATGCCTATCTCTCTTAAGCCTCGTATGGTACCACTACATGAATGCGTTTCTATTCCGTCGTGCCACGTTTCACTGACTGATAAGTAATGCCTTGCTTGAATGGCTATCAGCAGAAACCTTACCAAAAACAATGAATAATATGATATCTTCGTAAGTACTTGGCCATTTTTAACGGGAAAGCGTGCAAATGTTCAAAGCCATAAAATACAATATTATTCGTAGCCCACTATATAATTTATGCCATAACAATATAAAATAAATATGTATCAGTCAAGGATTGCTTATGTATAGGTGTGAAAACCTAGGAGATTAATCACCAGATAAAGGCTTATCCTTTTTTCCACTTAGCAATTCATCTCGATCTGCTATGTTATTGCTGTTAAAGCTATGTAATGTTGCTGACACCAACTATTAAAATACACATTTCTGTAATATTCATGAATTATTAGTCACGGACAGGTAATATATCGAAAGATTAGCTAAACTTGTTTGCACCTATATTTAACATCTTTATGGATTACATGATTATAAATATGAAATACTGTCTTAAATTATGTCCTAGTTTTCAGTGTGGCTTAGTCATTGTGTGGACTAGCCATTATAGGCCTGGGGCGTTTGACCGTTCCGCCCAATAACATAGTAACATAGTACTTATGTTTTCAGTGTCGCTGTAGGCATATACATACAACCCTAGGCCATCCTATGCTATATTCAGTCTAGGCTTCCACTTCTAATTAGAAAAATTAGTGCTGTAACAGAAAATGGAATGTTTTGCGTCTTTATAGGATATAGATTGCAATATATCTCCATTTCTATTGCAAATCATGTACAGTATTTTTACATTAATCTTTGTCAGCACACAACAAATAAATATGATGATAATATGATGCGCATAGAACTGTAAGTTGTCCATGATGTGATGTCATCATGACCATATTAAGGATATTCCACAATCAATTTTTTTAAAGAAAGTTTTACAGGCTGACAGGGTTTCAAGGATGATTACTGTATTTTTTGTTCAAATTAGTCTAAGATGCTTACCAGTTTAATGCTTACCTTAGTAAAAATATAAGAGGGTGTAAGTTAAACTTTTACGGTGTCTTGTTACAACTGCTAATGTAGAAAACAACAGCTAATGTAGTAAAAACTGTTAATGTAGCACACTACACAGCTTATAAAGTAAAACTCCCCGCTAATGTAGAAACACCAACAGCTTATGTATTAAAAGAAAATCCACCCCAGCTATCGTAGAACGCTCAACAGCTAATGCAGTAACGAAAATTGCCTCATAGCTAATGTAAATACTATCGCCAGCTAATGTAGAATATAGTATAAACTCTTATATAAGGGACCATATAATCGAGGTTACCAGCTTTGATTTATCACGTCTTCAAATTATTATGAAGTCTGCATTTCGTCGAAAAATCACGTAACATTGTTTGACTTCTGTTTGATGCCTGTTTGTTGTTTGCCATCGCACAGTATAGTCCTTAATGACTAATATTGTTCCATAAATATATTATGAGACAATTATCTCCGACGATGAATCGAACCTGTAATGATGTCAAGGCGAACGCCATAACCACTAAACCACCACCATTTTTATCATATAAATATTTTATATGGCTATATATTTAATATTTTGCTCTAACGAAGGGCTATTTTGAAGGGGAGGCATTTCTCTCTGGCTGTCGCTTTATATATGAGACAGATCAACCGACCAACCGACTGATGGAATGACCGACTGACCGACATTATTAATAAACTGCCTGCTAAATTGAAAGCAATAAGTATAATGCTGGGCACTCACTGCGTCACTCACGACGTCGTATGACTGTTGTATGACGAATCTAGCTTCGCTCCCTGTGAGCGATAGACGAAGTGGCGTATCTAGAAGGGGGCACCCCCAGTCGCCACACACCCCCCCCCATATAAATTTCACTTGATTTATACATTATTATTTGAGAGCAAACGGGCTGAGGTCACGTAAGATAGCCATTTATACAGCCAAATTAAAAAACAAATTCAGGGGTGTAGCTCCTGGACCCTCGCAGCCCGCTGGCCCCCAGAATTTGGTTCCTCGCTTTGATCTGAACACTTGTTCCCCCCCC
>NW_022706284.1:391008-436827 GCF_011630105.1 Anneissia japonica
TGATGTGATGTTGTCATGACCATTTTTACTATTTAGGATATTTTACAATTGTTGCCAAATAAAATTTGATAGGCTGATATTGTTTCAAGGATGATTGCTGTATTTTTTTTCAAATCTCAGTAAATGCTTGCCTTAGTAAAACAATTACGAGGCTGTTCAGTGTTAATTATGCTCCTAAGGTGCATCTTTGTATGTTTGCCAAGGTTATTTTTTAATGTATTCATACTCTCCTGATAGCAACTAATCTATAATTTTACACTGATATGAAAATAAAATACTGATTGGATATAATATTGAGTATTTTTGCTTCATAGTAATTTTATTTTTCAGAATATGTTAAAATATGATGTTTTGTAGTTGAATATTTTTTATTTGTATTATGAATGTACCCAGGTATACCTAAAAGACATTTTTCTTGATTTTACAGGTAATGACGACACTTATGATTATTGGTTAATGCTTGGCTCTATGATGAACTTGAATATGAAGATTGTATTGATCATGTGACATATCAGCAATTGTGAATGGATTGTGATATAAATGTAAAATTACTTTACTCGGTAGAATTGGTTTTGAAGAAATGAAGACAACGAGCGACATCACACTCATTCAATTTTATAGCAAAAGTTTTTTTTTTCCAACAAAGACGCTATTGCCGTTGACAAAGAATTGAATCGTTTTGTTACAAACAAGCGCTTATCAGAAAGTCATCCCATATGTGCAAAAACAATAATGATTTGCATCTGTTTCAGGTTAGAAGTTAATGATGATTTACTAACTTTCTTAATTGAATTTCTGAAGATATTTATTTGTTTTTGGGTAGACAATATATCTTATAAACAAACAAATTAAAATAATCAAATCAAAGATAATATTATATTTTGACTTGTATATTTTGGTATATCTAAAAGGGGCCTTCAATAACATGGCTTGATAGAGTATAATAAATTAACAGGCGTGGCTTTTTACCAACTACTGTTTACACTTGTTTCTGCATGTACAATATATAAAACAGTATTGAAATTAAAAAGAAAGGTTGTCAGACTTGTGTTATACCATGATTTGTTTTAGCATGCCTTAAATGAGATGCAAACCATCAGACTGCAACCAAGTGCATCACTAATGTCACACTCAAACATATTTCACAATTCACTTAAGCTGGACAACTAAACTGTATAATTCCGAGATAAAGAGTAATAATAACCATCGTGATTCTATATTTCGATTTGTTTCATTCATCATATCAATTTGTTACACAATTTATGTTCACACTGGTGCTTGTCATCTCTCTCAACTGAAGTAACTAGGTCTGAGACATTCAATTTTATTGCAGAGAACAAAATTAATGCAAGTGAAATTATAAAGTGACCAGTGGTATTTCAATCCCCACCCCCTCCCACACAAACAAAAAAGAAAAAAGGAAAAATAAGGAAGTGCTTCTCGAATTGTAACTGTCATAAGCATACAGCAGTACCTAGTACTACTACTATGCTATGTTTATCACGATAAATTTTGTTTCTTCGTTGCATCCAGTTTTAAAATTAAACATACTGATTAATTATTTTATTGAATGATCAATATACAATTTTAAACAAGTACCGGTCTGGTACTTGGAAATTGGTACAGGTACTTACAATACACATGAGTAGAGACAATTTGATAATGTATTTCCCCAAGGAACAAACAGTTTGATCAGCTTGATCGAACCAATTGAATTCCTTCCGTTTAATTTACTTAAGACAGTTTATAATACAGGTATTAAAGTACACTAAAATCTAAGGTGTGTTCTACTTCAGGTATTTTCATACTTTAACTGCTATGTGTCAAAAGCAGGCACGAAAGAAAGGCATGCTTTTCAATACAAATTTCTTAAGCAAATATTTACACGATAATGTGAATAGTACATCGCAGGCCTCAAAGGGTTAAAGTAAACACAATATTGGTGGTTATTCATAAAAATGTCTATACTTCCACACCACTGCTATGGCATTTAGAGCATAGCTTCTGCAATTCCCATGACGTTAGGCTTATAAAAAGGTGTTAGCTGTTTCAATTGAACAGTTTTTAAATCGCAACCCCATTAATGTTTTTTTTTGGTATCATTATATCTGTATATAGTCATCTTTCCTTACTATGTCCTTTCAATCCCCTCTACATTTGTATATTTTTTAATTCAAAAGTATAAAAGTACCAGACTTTCTGGGCAATGGGCTCGATATATAAAAAAAATGCTTAATAATCAAACTACACCACGAAGTTGGTTTGCTTCAAGTTAATTGTTCACAATAATCTGTTTCATAGGGGCAGCAAAGCGAGCTGGCCAAACTTGTTAGTTTGATTACAAAATAGAAGAAGATAATTTGTATTTCAAAATCTCGCCTTGTTCGCATTTTAATTCCGATTAGCAATACATTCGTGACAAATGCATGTTTTATTTTTTATTGTCTTTTATAGAATACTTTATTATTTTTCATAGTATATAAGTAGACCTAAATTGACACACCACGGAGGGAGTGGGAAGGAGGGGGAAGCGAACCTGTCTGGGTAGGCGGGCAACTCCGTCGGGGAGAAAAAGCACAATTCGTCGAGGAGAAAAAGAATGTACTGTATTTTCTACATACTAGTAGTGACGAGGGAGGGGGTGATAAACTAATAATATTTTTTTATGGGGCCTTATAGGCCACTCTCAATGAAAACAACTAATCTATAATTTTACAATGATATGAAAATAAAATACTGATTGAATATATTATTGAGTATTTTTCTTCATAATAATATTCTTTTTTAGAATATGTTGGTCTTAAAATATGTTATAGGTTTTGTACTTGAATACAGTATTTTTATTTATATTATGAATGTATCTTAAAGACATTTTTCTTCATTTTACAGGTAATGATGACGCTGGGGATTATTGGTTAATGCTTAGTTCTATGATAAACTTGAATATGTATATAAGATTGTATTGATCATGTGATATATCAGCAATTTGTAAATGGATTGTGATATAAATGAAAAAGTACTGTACTCCGTAGCATTGGTTTTGTAGAATTGCAGACAACGAGCAACATCACACTCATTCAGTTTTATAGAAGTTTTTTGTTCTAACAAAGACGCTATTGCAGTTGACAAAGAATTGAATCGTTTTGTTACAAACAAGCGCTTATCAGAAAATCACCTCATATTTGCAAAAACAAAAATGATTTGCATCTGCTTTAGGTTAGAAGTTAATGATGATTTTAAAATCAAGATATTTATTTGTTTTTGGGCAGACAATATATCTTATGAACAAACAAACTAAAATAATCCAAACAAAGATAATATTATATTTGATTTGTATATTTTGATTTATCTAAAAGGGGCCTTCAATAACATGGCTTGATAGAGTATAATAAATTAACAGGCGTGGCTTTTACCAACTACTGTTTACACTTGTTTCTGCATGTACAATATATAAAACAGTATTGAAATTAAAAAGAAAGGTTGTCAGACTTGTGTTATACCATGATTTGTTTTAGCATGCCTTAAATGAGATGCAAACCATCAGACTGCAACCAAGTGCATCACTAATGTCACACTCAAACATATTTCACAATTCACTTAAGCTGGACAACTAAACTGTATAATTCCGAGATAAAGAGTAATAAAAACCATCGTGATTCTATATTTCGATTTGTTTCATTCATCATATCAATTTGTTACACAATTTATGTTCACACTGGTGCTTGTCATCTCTCTCAACTGAAGTAACTAGGTCTGAGACATTCAATTTCATTGCAGAGAACAAAATTAATGCAAGTGAAATTATAAAGTGACCAGTGGTATTTCAATCCCCACCCCTCCCACACAAAAAAAAAAAGAAAAAAAAAAGAAAAAGAAAAATAAGAAAGTGCTTCTCGAATTGTAACTGTCATAAGCATACAGCAGTACCTAGTACTACTACTATGCTATGTTTATCACGATACATTTTGCTTCTTCGTTGCATCCAGTTTTAAAATTAAACATACTGATTAATTATTTTATTGAATGATCAATATACAATTTTAAACAAGTACCGGTCAGGTACTTGGAAATTGGTACAGGTACTTATTACAATACACATGAGTAGAGACAATTTGATAATGTATTTCCCCAAGGCAACAAGCAGTTTGATCAGCTTGATCGGAACAATGGAATTCCTTCCGTTTAATTTACTTAAGACAGTTTATAATACAGGTACTAAATTACACTAAAATCTAAGGTGTGTTCTACCTCAGGTATTTTCATAATAATAGGGCACTAAAGAAAGGCATGCTTTTCAATACAATTTTCTTAAGCAAATATTTACACGATAATGTGAATAGTACATCGCAGGCACTTGATGTGCCTCAAAGGGTTAAAGTAAATTGGAACTAGGGGGTGCCTAGAGAAGCACATTCATAGATGGACACCTCAGCCCTATCATGGTTGGGGTTGAGGTAAAATTAAGATTAATATTTGTGGCCTCTAGATGGCCGGAAATGGCACTCTCAGGATTTGAATATAATTTTCAGTTTTTTATCTCCATTCTTAAAAATAATTGTCAAATATTTACGGGGAACGGGGATCCAACACTGCATGGGGGAATCCTTTAAGGCTCAGGTGACCTAGGGTTTTAAAACAAATACCGTATATACTTGCGTATAAGACGAGGCTTAAAATATCAAATTACGATCGAAAAACAGGGGGTCGTCTGACACGCACGACGTTCAAATTTTAAATGTTTGTAATCTTCGTCTTATGTGCGGATCGTCCGTAACACGCAAATTTACTACTGTAATGAAGCGACTAACTGTTGTTTAAAAAAAAAGTTTTAAAGAATGTTCATTAGACCGTTTTGTGATATATTTGTAACTATTTTTGAAGAAAAACGAGCCTCAAAGGATGTCTGATGTTCTTTTTTATTTACTTCATGAACTACCATGAAAACTGCAAAACAAAATGAAGTGAAATTTTTATAAACATAATAATAAATCAAGAAATGGTACATAGGCTAATAAGAGTATTTTGTAATAGTATGTATCAACATTCTGATGTTATATTTCTTACTGTAATAATGTCTATGAATAATCAAATTAACACAGCTTAGCTTGCTTGCTGTTACTGAGTCAAGATAAATAGCACATATTATTTCTAAATTACCACACTAGTATAATTTATAATGCATAAAGTAAAGCTGAATTTTTAAACATAAATCAATATTTACAGTATTTAATATTTATACAATAAAATTTGGTAGCATGCAATAATCAATAGTATACTTTAAGATTATTTCACAATTCTGGATCATATTCAGCTTAATAATACAGTACAGTACTAACAGATTAGCATTTAATTACTCTATTTCTTAGCTGGTTTACTATCATTTGCTATCACCATAACCTTAGACAATTTTAAATATTTATTAGTTAGGCAAACCACACTTGCATGGGAGTTCAATACCCTGTATGTCAAATTTTATACAACACCTAACAAAACATTGCTTCCTGCACACATTACACCCTAACTGGATAAATGTACTACCAACACCTTATCTGTAATTGCTTGTAATTAAAATAATTTTTAATTATCAAATTTTTATTAAAATTTTAATCATAGTTTTACCAAGTTTCAATCAGTTATAGTAAAATAGCTGGGCCATTGGCTGTCACGCCAAAATGGGTCCGGGCCAAAATCGGTCCCCCGGACCGATTTTGGCCACCATCATTAGTCCGGGGGACCGATTTTGGCCGCTAAAATTTGTCCAGGGGACTGATTTTAGCCGCCAAAATCAGTCCTCCTTGGAAAATATTGGTCCGGCCTAGACTAGTTTTGGCTTAGCCTAAACCTTTCCGCCTACGCCTGCTACAGTGCTACACTATACGGGTTTGGTCTCAACCAATCACAGCACAGTGAGTGGTTACTTATCGGTCCGCATAGAGAGAAAATCTTTTGGTGGAAAAATTGAAATTGAACGACCAATCAAAGAAAGATGATGGTTTAAGTCCAATCTGAAGCCTATCCCTTATACACCCCTCAGTATAAGATGCACTGTATTTCACACGCCTCACTCACTGATTTTATCACTCATGCTAACGGCTTTCACAATACCATTAAGTTCACTGTTGAACTATCTGACTGCTAAATACCCTTTCTTGATGTCCTCGTTAAATGTTCTAACTGTACTATCAGTTCTTCACTTTATTTTTTTTTAATCTCTTGTAGTGAAACCACCACTTTTATTTATCACAAAAAAAACATTCCATCAAAACGTTTCAAATCAAATTCAATAAAATGACTGAACATCATCAATAACTTTATGTTAAACCCAATGACTGTCACTCCTATCTTCACTACTCCAGCGCTCATCCTAAATCTCTGAAGTCCTCTATTGTATATAGTCAATGCCTTAGAATAAAACGTATCTGCTCGGACCCCCTTGACTATGCTCACCATGTCCAAGCTATTACCTGTAAATTTCTCACTGCTGGCTACCCCCTCAAATTAATCAAGCATCAGATATAGAAAACCCACTCTAAACCCCGCAAAGACCTCCTCCAGTACAAGCCAAAACTCTCTAACAATAATCGTATCCCCATTGTCTTAAACTATCACCCCCTCAACCGAACTATTGCCGGTTCTATTCGGAAGGATTTCCCTATCATCCAACAGTATCCTTCAATTAACCATCTTTTCACCGACCCCCTCTCCTAGCCCAACGCCAGTCCCCCCCAACCTCCGTTCCATCCTTTCCCCCTCACTTTTAACTAGCCCCATGCCCAGATCTACTGGCAACCACCTATGCAACAAGCCCCGATGCAACATTTGTAAAATCCTCATCACCGATCAGACCATTCGTATCACTAACCACTCCATAAAACCTCACAACCTCACATGCGATTCTCACAACATAATTTATTTAATAACATGTAATATTTGTAACAAAGGCAATTACGTTGGCGAAACCATGAACCCTCTTAGATTCCGCATTAACCAACACAAACACGACATTAGGAAAAACGCCCCTGACAAAACCGTAGCCCAACATTTTAATTTGCCCCATCACTCTATTAACAATCTGCGTGTTACCATTATCGACTCTAACTTCCTGGATTATCAAGCTTAAAACTCACACTCATGGCCTTAACAAAGATCTTGACTTTTTAGCTGACTTTCACCTCTAAACTGTTTATTCTGGCCCATATTCTCCCACCACTGCTATCTCTCTATTTGTCACTGATCTTTAATAGTTTATATTGATTGTTATTTGCCATATACATTTATTAAGTCTATGCTGTTTAATTAGTCTTTAAGTGCTGTTTTGAGTCATTTCAATTGTAACCCTGAAGAGGGGAGCAGGTGCTCCCGAAAATTTGGTTTTTTAAATAAAATATATGCTTTAAAGTAATCACCTTGTGAAGAATGTTATTTCTGTTATGCTTACTTAATTAATATATATGTATACATACATACATACCTGTCTCTTATACACATTGATGTTAAATGTCAATTGAGATATTTTAAATAATTTTAGAGTACATCTCCCTGAATTAATTTAAGCTTAATGTAGGAACTACAAATAGTAAACCCCACCCACCCAACCATGAAATCCATAGCGAGGTGGTCTACACTTGACCAGCGGTCCGATATCCAAGCTAGTGCTAGTATTAATAATCTTATAGGTGGTCTAAGGCTTGTCTAACCACTTTTCATGTCGAAAATGTATAAAATAACAACTACTCATGATTTTGTGCCCGGGCTAGGATTCGAGTAGAAAAATATTGTATTCCTGAACTGTGAATTAAAATCAATAGCGTGTGGTTTACACTAGACTGGCGGTATGATTTTGTAGCCTAGGGTTAACAGGGCCGTCGGAAGCGCACCGGCTATGGCCGGACCACTTTTCTCAATTTCATTACTTTCTGAAATAAATATATAATGATAATTATGAATTATATGAATGTACGCATCGCATTGACTTTTTCAATCATGGTACGATGGACCTGAGATAGAGGGTACAGTATCCACTAGCTTTCAATCTTGTATCTGTTCCTGCATGGGGTTGGAATAGAGGTAGTTGCTTCGCAGCACATTTTCAAAATTTACAGGTATGAATTTATACACCAACTTTACCCCTTGAGGAGGCGTGGGGATTGCCAGATGAGATTTTTGGGCATCCACAATTTATACTTTTAGACCATATTAGGAAATGGCAAATGCAACTTGATTGGATTTAAAGTTTAGTTTACTCTCACGACCTCGTTGTGGCGCCGGACGAAAAATGGTGGGGGATGTCCAGGTTTGTAACGGGGTGTGGTGCTCAACAAAATTAACCATTACATTGCGATGAAAAGCAACGATAAATAGATTAAATCCAAACATTGTTATTGATATATACATTACTACGAGAACATGTTATTTTCATGGCTTTTTAGCCGTGGCGGCTCTAGGATATATATATATATATTTATATATTTTATTTTTTTTAATTTTTTTTTTCACTCTCAGACTGTGACAGACATGTGTTGGCTTGGTGTGGGCTTATTTTTATATGTTTTATGATCTGACTGCCCGACGAGCTGGGGGGGGGGGGGGGGGGGGGGGGGGGGGGCTTGACCTGTCCGGTGGCGCCGCCACTGCTTTCTAGTCCCTGGAGTTCAATCGGAGGATCGCTTGCTTTCTGGAAGTATCAAGCCTACTAGGCCTATTACAGTGGCGGCGCCAGCGGGGGGCAGGGGGCTTAAGCCCCCATCGGTTTGGTCAAGCCCCCCCCCCCATCAGCCAAAGCTCGTCGGGCAGTCGGACCAAAAAGAAAAAAAAAATAGGCCTAGTTTTCTCATCCCAGCCATTTCTTTTGCAAGAAAATTTAATTAAAATTGTACGAGTAGTAGGACCGTTCATAACAGGATACAGGCTGTAGGTCCACTTGCGTGGCAAATAGTATCCATACAATTACAGTATGTTATAGTCATTTTTGGGTTATGCATTTATTCATGTTTCTTGCTCTTGAGGAATAAGCAACTCAATTTATCTACTTATGGCAATGATAAGAAATTAAATTTTTAACAATATTATTTTCTACAGCTTCACCAGCTGCTATTTCATGGCATCCAGAGGTGCCATACAACATAGACATTCATCCAACTTTATATATTGTGGCTTCCCCTTGAGAGAAAGGGAAAGCGGCTCTAGGTAGTTGCCAGCATTTATTTCCGGACATTCATAGGCGCCAAACAAGTTGTTTACCAACCATGGTGGGGCTAAAGTTCATATGATAATTGTGACCCAAGACCACAAAAGGGCTGTAAACTCGCATCACCAGGTTTCGAGAAAAAGGGCCAAATAGACAGTATAACATGAAATTTGAGAAAATGTGATTATATAATAAATATAAAGTATTACCTTTAATCTCACTATTTTTGAAGTTTAGCAATATTTCAACTCTAAACCCTAAAATTTAGTAATTTTATGAAGGCCATTGTACGAGAAACGTATATAAATTCACCAACTTTCAAACCGCCATACTTCGCTTCCAAACAACTTATTCACCTACACGATATTCAGGCCCTAATGTATGTTCCGAAAGTATTTGTAGTGCATCGTACTCTGGAACAAGCTTATGTTAATGTCTGCCTAAATGAAGGAAATAGCCTTGAATTAATTTAAAGAATAATGACCTGTTGGAAAATTTTGGAAAGCCCTCTGGCAGTGAAGCGGACCAGAAATGATGTAGATTTCGGTTGAGTACATATAAAACAGCAAATAGCCATATAATGCAAAACAATTTAAAATTAAAATGGAACTAGAGAAAATCCGATCAGAATGACAAAATAAACCAAGCATCCACTGGAAGGAATCTGCAGACGGATCCGTTTCAGCCTTCCAGGCCTCATCAGTGCAGCTAGGGCACAGATCCAAACGAAACGTTCGACCAGCTTAGGTAGGGCCCAAACTAGTCCCACGACCACTAATGATTACAGAGGCAAACCAAGGCAATATATAATATACACAGCCCAGGTGTGAATGCAAATAGTGGAATACAAGCTATGCGGCTCGGTTCCAGTAGATACGCGTCCTGCGAAATTCTTACGAGACAGCACTAGTCCGTGAATTTGTGAACAACATCGGAGATCTAAAGATGCAATCTCTACCGTGCATCATGGCGGCGCTGGATCTCAATAGAGATTCTTTAATAATATATAAGTTTGAAAGCAAATGGGAAAAACCCATAAAACAGCAAACGGCCATATAATGCAAAACAATTTAAAATTAAAATTAAAACGGAACAGTAGAGAAAATCCGATCAGAATGACAAAATAAACTAAGCATCCACTGGAAGGAATCCCAATATCTGCAGACGGATCCGTTTCGGCCTTCCAGGCCTCATCAGTGCAGCTAGGGTATAGACCCGAACGAAACGTTCGACCAGCTTAGGTAGGGCCCAAACTAGTCCCACGACCACTAATGATTACAGAGCCAAACAAAGGCAATATATATACACAGCCCAGGTGTGAATGCAAATAGTGGAATACAAGCTAAATATAAATCGTCAAAGGTACATATACAGTGTTTAAATAAGAACATAATGGAACATCGTAGGCTACCCTGTAGCTTTTTAACGAATAAAGTCCTATAAAATCATTGTGTAATAAAATGTCTCCGACGGGATTCGAACTTGCGACCTCTCGCTGACAAGGCGAGCGTCATAACCACTAGACCACGAAGGCTTCATGGTGGAACAGGTCCAAATAACCGTCGGGGACATTGTATTACACAATGCTACGCCTCAAGATAAATCTGGCAATACGGCTAGAAATACTGTCGTATATTATATATGATATTGAAGGGAGTTAGCCGTTAACCTGTTAAATAAATATAATATAAATCGTCAAATGTACATATACAGTGTATATGTGAATTCTACAGAGCGTGCCACATTTAAAAACATATGGTAACAACAATCCCCATGATTAAACACTGTATATGTACCTTTGACGATTTATATTATATTTATTTAACAATGTTAACGGCTAACTCCATATATGGTCTTTTTGAACAAATAACCTTCATTCACAACTGTCAACTATGGTGTTATAAAGGTTGTCACGAAAGTCTAGTGGGAGCTGCCTTTTATGTGCCTGCGAGTTAGACAACAATACAATATTGAACAAAATACAATATGCGAAACCATTAAAATAACAACAATGGTTTATTAAACACTCAACCCACACAACATAGGTACTACTCGCACAGTAGAAGAGGCGCAACTCATCTATCAACTGTAATCTATGAATGGATTTAACAAAATAAAGCCATGGCATAATAAACAATAAAGTTCTCATGAGTATACTTGCAAGTAAACGGCCAGACACGCTTCCGCTCCGCTCGTCTCCTCGTACACACGTTTCAAGAGACTTGGCTTGATTGAAGCGACGATACACAACACGGCATCCACAGTGATTGTCTCGATACTCAACCAACACTGGTCTATATAGTCAAGCCTATCCACAAAACTTTTAAATAAAACAATCCATAATTCTACAGAGCGTGCCACATTTACAAACATAATATGGTAACAACAATCCCCATGATTAAACAGCCCCAATCTTATAAATCACAATACCGTACTCGCGCGAATACTCGTACTCGTTTGAATAAGCGCCCTTCTTGAATAACCACCCCTCCGAACGTGAAAATTTTCTTAAGCGCCCCGTTTAAATAAGCGCCCCTCAATAATTCAATCAATCCTGGACTGTGGATGTTGGCATGATTTGAGGTGTGGAGTGGAATCACATTCTCCTTTAGTCAATATCAAAGTGAGTATATTTATCTTGGACAGATGAGAGCTCCCTGGACAGACAGTATCTTGTTACATTTTTCTATAGCCTAGTCCTACTGCTTTTCCGACAATTTGCACCTCACACACATTCTCATCTGAGTTTTCAAGAAAACCTGCAATGATCATGCTATCCTGCTAATCTCAATCGGCCGATGGCCAACAAGCTAACCACCACCACTAATTTCATATGCTATTCTACTGTTATGTAATTCTGTACTCACAACATTCTTGTCGTGACACCGCCGCACCACCATTCGTAATTTGTGGTTTCCTGATGTCCTTATATAATCGTTTTTCATTCAAACTGTGCCTCTTGAATTTAATAGGTTCTCATAAGAACCCCTCGATTTTCCTCTACTGTATTTCCATAAGCGCCCCCTCAATTTCCACTCTGTTTTGATAAGCGCCCCGTTCGAATAAGCGCCCCTCAAAAAGTGCAAAAAAAATTTTAAGCGCCCGGGCGCTTATTCGCGCGAGTACGGTACATGAGTAAATGAAATTGCTGGTTTTCATGACAAAGGTCATTAGCAGCCTATTTGTTCACTTATTGATAAACAAAAATTAAAAATTTCATATCATCTAAAAATCCCAAGATTTAATGAAAATTTAACAAAAAATCCCAAGATACCAAGTTGTCATTAAAATTGATCTTGGGATAAATCCCAAGTAGTGGTCACAGTGTACTATATCGTTGATCATAAGATCTACATTTGCCCTAGGTTAATACAGCCACAAGTTGGGTCCCGGAAATCATCCGATTTAAATCATATTAAAGCATGTAGTATTTATGGTGGCGAACCACTGAATAAAGTAGAACCCCTCCTTTGGGGCACCCCTATTCGGGGGACACCTCTATTAAGGGGACACTTTTCCGTGAAACGAGAGTAGATATATCTGTTAACACTGCGGCCAACTCCTATTAAGGAGACACCCCTATTAAGGGGACGGAGACAACTTCTGAGTGTGCCAAATGGTCAAATAACCCCTATTAAGGGGACACTTATTTTTTTCTATTATATCACAACAAACACAATAATCTCAAAATAAGAAAATTCACTAAACTTTATATATTGACACTTTTAGAGCAACATTAATGAACCTTTATCACCTTTCTAACTCTTATCACCTTTCTACCGCTGTTTGTCAAGGGCAAGCTTTTGTTAGACTACGTAATAGTAATAATATATTAATAATAATAATAATAATAATAATAATAATAATAATAATAATAATAATAATAATAATAATAATAATATTAATAATAATAATATTTTAACTGAAATTTCAAAAAGAACTTTGGATCAAGTAAAATAATCCGTCAATGTTTGGTAGTAGTTTGCTGTGTTTAATTATTTTCATGGTTTGTTGTTTTGCTTGTATCTGTTTAAGTGGTGTTAATCTGTTCTCTCCTCTTGATTTGATTGAATTTTGTATTTTGAGAATTTGTCCAATTTTTTCTAAGTTAAAAAAAAATATTCTGGTATATGTATAAATAACTTACTTCTATAATGAAATTGTTCTATTGTTTTAAAGTTATTGTAGGCTTCTTTAATTCTCTGTCCCGGAGGTTTTTTTTCTGAATAAATTGAAATTATTTGAAATTGAACTTTGAAATTTCAAATTTGAAATTTGAGCAATAAACCATAATTTTTACAGTGAATATCGGTAAGGCATACTGCATGTGTTACTTCGTATAAACCAATCTTGTCAATTTTGACCCTTAACTATTGAGATATCTTATTCTTCGTTTTTCGTGCACTTTCATAGGATTCTAATTCATTTATCATTAAAAAATATTGGGAACACATAAAACTACTGTTGTTATTATGATTTCATATTATAAATAAATTGTATTGCCTTGAAAATTATCATTTCTATAAAATAGTTATAATTCTATAACTGTAACTAATTATTCAGGGGACATCCCAATTAAGGGGACACATTTTTTGGTCCCGAAGGTGTTCTAATGCCTAGACCTACTTAGGGAAGAACAGCACACTGTCACTGGTGAGTAGTGCGCAGCATGGCAACTTGTGTCGGTCATTATCGCGACTAGTTTGAAACGCTTTCAGCAACGCAATTTGCGTTAAATCCTATATTTAATCTATTTTATTATTTTTTATTTTTATTTATTAATTTAATATCTATTCAAATACAACACTTTACAAAACAAAGACATTGCCATTAAAACGGATAATCAATGCATGCACGGCCCATAAAAATCAACTAAAATTGATTTATTTCCAGTGGGGTCCAAAGTAGAACATCAGGATCAGTATATAAATATAGAGGCCCAAATATATAAATGATAAAAAAAAAAAATATTCAGACAAAAAGATAAATATGAGCATATTAAGAAAAACGCGATCAGGAAAGTTATACAGGGATATCAGCAATAAGGAGCATTTTTAGCTTCGATTTAAACAGCACTCGCTTTCAATAATTTTTAAATCATTAGGAAGAGCATTCCAGTCTTTGATACCTAAATTGAAGAAAGATTTCGACTCGATACCAGATGTAAAATAAACTCTGGATAAGAGCAGAATACAACTTCTTTCTGCTATAAAAATCAAAGCATGCCTTATTTCTGTAGAGATAACATGATTAGCAAAAATCATTTTCTAAAAATTTTTAGAGATAACATGATTAGCAAAAATAGTCAAACTAAAGGATTGATCAAGATCAATACCAAGGTAATTAGCTGTTGAGCTAGATTTAATCTTTTACCCATCAAAATCAACAGAGAAATCATTCACGTTGTTTTTTCTTAGAGCAAAAACAATGAGTTCTGTTTTACCACTAACATGTAATGACAGCTGATTGTCAATCAACCAACCAAGGACTTTACTAAGTTTTTTTTTTTTTAAATTACACTAGGATCATTATGAGCGAATACAATAGCACTGTCATCAGCATAAAGTAACAGTGCACAGTCTCGATCGATGGACGCAGGCATATCGTTAATGTATATCAAAAATAATGTAGGGCCTAAAATATTACCTTGATGAACACCAAAAGAAATCTGTCTAGGTTCAATACTGACTGATTGGCTCCTATTGCTAAGGTATGATCGAAACCATTAGACACTGGCGACCCCAATATGAGCAAGTTTCTTGCACAAAATATTGTGGTCGACAGTGTCAAATGCCTTCTGCAAATCGATAAGCACCATTCCTGTATAGAGACCACGAGAGATATTGCTTTTTATTTGGTCTGTAAGATTAATTAGACATGAGACAGTCGAGTGAGACTCTCTGAACCCAGACTGATATTTAAATAGAATCTTACTATTGCTTAAATAATTATTAAGTTGAGTCGATACAATTCTTTCAAAGATCTTAGAGAGGGCTGGAGAATGCTAATTGGCCGATAGTTTTCCATGAGAGTTCGATTATTTTTCTTGTGAATAGGAATAATTTTAGCAGCTTTCATAGCATCTGGGACAATATTATTTGAAATTGAAAGATTAATAAGATGGATAATAACCGGCGCTAATACCTCCGAGCCATCTTTCAGAAATCTAGATGAGATACCATCAAGACCTGTACTAGTACTGATTTTAAGTCGTTTCAGTTCATTCAAAACATCATCTATTGAAACAGTAGAAAGCTTAAAAGAAGTATTAGTGTTACAACTGTAAAAAGACTTAAATGCATCAGATGCTGTGTTAAACAGGCCGCTACAAGAGCAGAATTAGTTAGCTAGGGTCGAGGCAACACCAGTAAAATAAATATTAAAATGTTTTGCAACTTCTTTAGGACAGAATTGGCTTTTATTATTAACATCTAAAGTTTTTTTAGTTTTACCCCGGTATTCTTAAAACGAACTTTAGTCGTAGTTCGAGTTAAAACTTTAAAATTACGTCATTTCGTATTCTTAAAACGAACTTCGACTAGCACTACGACTAAATGACGTGAACTTCGACTAAAATGATACCTCCGCAGGCCGATTTTTTTAGTCAGCCTAGGGTCAGGCTAAATCGCCCACTTGAAATATTTACCCCACTAAAAAAGTGTTTTTTGTAACTCACGATAAAGTGAAACGAATAAAAACGATTGTATACGCAGGTTTGATATATCTTCGGTGTGTTAAACAAAAGAGACATCAAGTTTAGCTTCCAGGAGGAGAAATTAACATGCTTTGCTAGCCACATGCGATAGTTCCTGATTTGCACGAAATCCTCTCGCGTTGCGATCACGTAGCTTCATAATAACAACAACAAAGATGGCGCCACCCTCGCTCGGGCTCAACTATAATAGTTCTCCAAAGAAAGCAAATTTTCAGTGTCCAAATTCTCTATTGTAATATGTTAACAACTAATATAGTTATTATTATAGAAAATTAATTAAGGGAATGATGGTCTATTATGAATTATGAGGAAATACGTTTTTGAACCACAGACGGCAGCTTAATATTCATCCGCGTTACCGGATCTCTAAAATTTCATCTGCTATTAAATTTTGCCCTTTTCATTGGTTAGTTTCATAGTCGTGGCTTGCCAGTCGTCTTCAGTTGAACTAAACCTAGGACTTGATTTAGTCGTAGTTAAAACTTCGACTACATTGTTTGTGGATACAAATTGAAGTTAAAGATGCAACTAGCACTAAATGAAGTTCTAGATCGAAGTTCGACTAAAGTTTGTTTTAAGAATACGGGCTTTAGATTTATTAACTTGAGAGAAAGCAATGTCCCTAAGGTTATTCCAAAGATTTTTAGGGTTGTCTTTATTTTCTTTCAGTTTATTTTTAAAAAACGAAGATTTAGCTTTCACCATTCGGTGAACCTTATTTCGTTTAACGCAATATTTCTTGTATAATTCTTTGTTAGATTTATCATTTTTAAATTTCAAAAGAAAGTCATCGCTAAGGTGGATCTCATTTAGAATGTCATCGTTAAACCAGGGATATTTTTTTTCTTTAGGCGAACCTGTTTAAAGGGAGTGAGCGAGTCAGTAAGATTTTGCATTAGCTCAATAAATTTTTTCAAGTTCAATAATTAAACATATTATGAAAGAAAGTTTGATTTCAACTGCAAATTGAATCACTGTTTTTTTTTTTGCAATATAAAGGCATATGACTTATTACAATTTCAACTAAGTAGAAAATCTTTCATGGGAATTATGATGGTAGTTGTTGCACATTTCCAGAACATCTTCCCCAATGCTGATGAAGTCAAGCTCATGAAAATGTGTAGTCATAAATAAAGCTAACTTTAACTGCTTTAATTGAACATGAAAATTCTGTTTTAAATCGGGATTTGCGGCAAGAAATAGGGATCAATTTTTTGCAATCAAGTTCAATAGGTTCAATCTGATATTCAAAACCAAGTTCATTCTGAATGGCCTCAAATTTTTGTAAATGTTCCAAAATTAGCAGTAATTTATTTGTCAATTTAAATACTTTATCCGTTCTTGATCTCATGTTACAATACACTATAAATAGCTGTTAAATAGTTAAATAGCACTCTACTATTAGTTTTTTAACACGCTTGACTGTATAGTTTATTTCCTTATCTTCTCATCTCATGTTCCTTTTTCCACAGGGCAACAAGCAATTTGAACAGCTTGATCAGATCAGACCATTTTAATTTCTTTTCAAAGTTCTATTCTGTATCAGGTATTTAATTACTGTTTCATATCTGATGACTGTCCTCTAAATGCCCTTAGTGTCAAACTAGGGTACGATGAAAGAAAAATGCTTGTAAATACAAATTCCTAAGGCAATTAAAATTAATGCATGAACGGGTTTCTTTTGTTCCTTGATATTTTTAACAGTTCATTGGTCGAGATAGTATTATGAACGCACTTATTGCAGGCATTCGATGTGCTTCAAATGGATTAGTTGAACAATGAGTTCATGAGATTCTTACTCCTCTTTACACTACTGATTTTAGACTTTAAAGCATAGCTTCTATGGTATCTTACACTGTTGGCCACATATTTATGGTAGCAGGTGAAAACGGCAATAAACCAAAACGGCAATATATAGACGCAGATTATTATTTTCCGAATCGTCTTGAAATTGGCCCGATTGTCAGTAGGCAAATCGGATATTACCATGGGCTCTTTTTCTCGCTTTAAATGTTAAATAATGTTTTTGTTTTCAAATTTTTAACACACCAATGACGATTGTTTAGATGCCTCATTTTGTCTGCATTTTAAAGTTTTATTTATTTGAATGTTTACTGCTTTTATATTGTGTTTTCCCCCAACCCTGTGTATGTTGTTATGTTTTTATTTATATTTTTCATATTTTTATTATTTTTTATTACTATTTTGTTATTTTATTTTAATTTTATTATTATTTTAATTTTATTATTATTATTGTTATTATTATCTATTTTGTTATTTGTATTATTTATTATTAATGTTTATATCTTTTATTTATTATTATTATTACTATTATTATTATCAATTAGTCTGTACTTTAAAGTAATGTTTATTTGAATTTTTACTGCTTTTAGGCCTATATTGTGTTCCCCCATTGGGGCATACCTTTTTGGTTTATTGTTGCCGTTTTGGTTAAAAAGTGTTGCCCTTTTGGTTTATTGCCGTTTTGGTCATTACCGTTTTGACTTACTGCCGTTTTGAATAGGAAGCATATAATAGGTCTAGATATTTTAATAACTCCCGAATTAGTAAGAACTTGTGACTGGCGTTGATTCAGTAAGGAGTGGGGAAGGCGCACGGGGATCACGCGCCCCACCTTTTTTTGCCACTAAATTTTAAAAATTTTAATACATATATTGAAGTTAGTGCTACTTCCCCACACCTCCCCACCCGCGTGTTTGAAAAATTATGGATCTGCCCTGTAGTAGGTAAACTTGAGGTTACACAAATTTATTTCCAATATATTTTTATAGTTAGTAGGACCCTATTATCATTTTAATTAATTTATCTGCTCTTGATCTCATGTTACAATACATTAAAGATAAAGGTTCGAAACCTGAAGCAGGCCGCATTGCCGTCTCTCTTACTTTAGCGTTTGGGCCAGACTATGGGGCGGGGGGGGGTTCGCCACTCCTCCCGCACTGCAGTCTGTTATACCTGACCAGCATATGCCGGTCCCCATTTTATACACCTGAGTGGAGAGACAAACGTAGATAAAGTGTCTTGCCTAAGGACACAAGCGAGCCACAAACTTTGCGCCAACCGCTTCTACAATACACTAAAAATGCTTTTGAATAGCAAAAAATATCTTTGTACTATTACAGGTTTCTCTGTTTTTTCTTTCTTATCTTCCTTTTTCCCACAGCAACAAGCAATTTGATTAGCTTGATCAGACCATTTGAATTCTTTTTCAAAGATTTATTCTGTATCAGGTATTTAATTACTGTTTGGTATCTCAGATATGTGTACTCTAAATGCCCTTGGTGTCAAAACTAGGGTACCTTTATATTTTTAACTACATTGGTCTAGACATATTCTTATTCTTTATTTACCAAAAAACAAAGTACAACACCATGGTGGACTAAAATCACTGTAACAGAAACGCCTGTTGTAATTCATGTTATTGTTTACGGTCAACCATGACAACGTACTTATTTGCATAATGCATTTAAGGACATGTTTCGTGATCGACGAATCGAGGTCATCATTAATATTATTATTACTATTTTTGTTAATGTTATGAATGTGATTTATCGAATTCCTTGTATTTAGCATGAGTTAAACAAGGAATGAGTATTTTACTATTCTTTGTTTTTATTCTTACTTTCACTTGATTTTCTTCTTCTCTTGGTTCCAGACTGGTTGCATCTCTGCGTCTTCTTCTATTCTTTCATCTGAGGAGTTTTTTATTTTTATTTTTTTATTGTTCGTTTGGTAACGACTTTAAGCAATCTGTGATCTTTCCCTGTTCCCAAGCTCATTTGTACATTCTTTTGCATTGTGCTCTTGTTTTAGACATATTACAGCATGTATTCCATTATGAGTATATCAAATACAACTATGAAATTATAATATAAAATACGTATTAAATAATTATAATATATACCAGTATTTATTAACATTGGCTAAAGTGTCCTCTAAGGGTTTGTCAGTCATTGCTACTAATAGGTGTTCTGTTGTTAGCTCATACACTAATTTTATAACAACCAAAGAAATGGTTATTATAATATTATCTATATTTTAAATTTCACAATGCATCATATATTTACGATAGTATAATACATACTCCAAGTATCGAAATACACGCCATCGTGTCTGGATTCAATATTTCGACATTAGTTATGTCACCATCAGGAATGAAAAAATATCTATATTTGCAAGCTTATAATATGCACAAGTATCAAAAGTGTTTAACCAATCAAAACATTACCTCTAGTAGGTGACAGAGCTATGAATAAACTAAAGATCAAAGCATTTGTAAATAGACTGAATAAAGAGAGACTGCTTAGACGACATGGAGTAGTTGAACTATAGAGGGCGGCATGATAATATTAACTATCAACCTCCCCCTTATTCTAGATATTGTGAATTATATTCTGAATAATACAATCCCCACTTTATTACACACTATATATAACTCTGAACTTCAAATGTGTAACTATGAGATCCATTTCCTAGATGGAATCACAAAATGATCACCATACCAGTGGTGGGTGGTAGTTGTTGGATATTATAGTCAGGGAAGGCGTCCTGTTGTGAAATTGTGAGCGTTTGTCGACCAAGTTTGCGTTCCGAGACTGGTAATATGTGTCGGTAGTTGCTTTCTTCAACATTTACTATGTAGGAACGTAAATAGTTGCTGCACTGCACAACTGTACCAAGTTGATTGTATCCAGAGGCTGTTTGAACACGAATGGTTTCGTTTGGGTTAAGAGGGCGGATATTCTGGGCATGTTTGTCATAAGATTGTTTTACAGGGTGGCGACGTTGTTCTAAGCTTCTGGTGACCGTGTTAATGACTTTTGGGACGAGGAGTGATTCGGAAACTGGTAATGGTGTCTTGAGACGTCGTGACATGAGACGTTGTGCGGGTGAACCCAAAGTGGGGCTTGTTGGAACGTTGCGGAGGTTCAAGAGGTTCTTGTGTAGGTCCGACTTTTCGCGTTTGGTCTTTTCAAGAAGGTGTTTGGCACGTTTCACTGCATTTTCCGCAAGACCGTTCGATTGCGAGTAGTTAGGGCTACTGGTAATATGGATGAAGTTCCAGTTTGTTGCGAAAGCCTGAAATTCATGTCCAGCGAATTGATGTGAATTATCGCTTATAATGGTCTGTGGTACACCGTGCGTTGCAAATTTGCCTTTGAGTTTTAACCTTACGCTGCTAGCTCTTTTCTTATTCAATCAACCAGAGCACCAGCTGATAACAATACTTCTAATCCCTTGTGCCAGCTAATTATTTAACAAGGTCACCGTAATGCTTATTTACGATAGTGTATATTATTTGCACAATAATTCATAAACTATTGAGATGATTTGTCACAATGAAAAGTTATATGGATATTGTTTGTGAAAGAGTAAGATAACTTAGAACACTATTAATTACAATTACAAAAATAATGATTATGCATGCAGTAGCTGGCATATGAGTCAGCAGAAAAGTTGTATGAATAATACAAGCTAAGCTAAAAGCAAGTGGCAACTGGTGATATCTTAGTGCTCATATGTGAAGTGTGTAATTATGTTAATTTATGATCAAATTGGTAGGATAGGAATTATCCTGTGGACAGTTGCACAGGAGAGGTGATAGAAGGTGAGCTGAAAGGGTTTGGTTCAGTAGCCATGCCCAAGCTGAATCACCTAAGGTTTAAGTAAGTGTGGTAGCTAATGAGAGCACCACTGAAATGTGTGCACTATAAATACAAGAACAAAATTTAAAAGGACCTATGCAAGTACTGTTGATAATTTATAAATGTGAAATTATGTGACTTCCATAGGTATATAATTATATGTTGAATAGTAAATGCAGGTAATGGAATGCACATAGGCATTACATGGTATGTTGCTTTAAAAATTATCTTGAATAAGGTTAAAGTAGAATAGTTGTACATTTAATTGGTATTGTGAATGAATTTATATAATTGTAGTTCTGGATTTTATTTTTAGTGTCACCCGAGATGTGGAGTTTATATGCTTATAATGATATGCTTATGATGTTAGCCCGAAAAGGATGCTAGCCCAAGATGGGAGAATGATATAGGCAGTAGTTTTTTTTTTTTTTTTTTTTTTTCTTGTGGTGTAACCCACCTTTATTCAGTATCATTTTCATTTATGTACAAACAACACCATTCTCTAAATCATAAAAACAAAATTTTAAATAACAAATGCAAACATGGATAATAACAATAGTTTTTTCATTTATCAATTTTCAATTATCTTTTTTCTTTAGTTGAATATCAATCTCTTCTTATTGTCATATTATTTTCATACATTATCTCAACTTGACTATCGCTGCCTGTTTTGGTCATTGCTGAGCCTGTGTCATGCCTCCAGCGTGGGGTGGTTTCGTTTTATTTAAAAAAAACCCGAATCACATATTTAAATCATATACACACAGCATATGCACACATACCTATAATACCTTTTTAAAGATTGTACTGTATCACCTTATCTTATAGCAAATAATGTTTTGACAACATATTCACTATAAATTATAATTGGTTAATAACGTGTTTCCATTTGTCATTTCCCTTTTTTTGCTTTTATATAAGTCATATTCAATTATAGATTTTAATTCAATTGTAAAATATATCCAGATGTCCTTACATACAGGTTTATTTATCTCTAGAAGAATTTTTTGCTTATAAATTGTGTACATCGCAATTGTATAAATCTCATTAATTATGTTAATTTTACTACCTAAGACATACCTAAGATATAGGCAGTAGTTTGTGATTAATGTTTGAAGGTGCTGCAGAAGTTGAAGGTACTATGTATAAAAGCAATTATTCAAAGGAAAACAAGCAGAGGTGGTGAAGTTGTCAAGTTCATGGAAACTAAGGCAATGCTTTAAACATTTGTTTAAATACATGAGTTATTATATATAATTTAGATAGGCTTAATTAACAATTGGTACCAATATGATTGGAGATTCTTTTGGTTGATGTGTATTCAATAATTTTTATTCTTATTATTATAATTATTATTATTGCTCAAAGAAATGTGTGTTGTGAATGTTTGGTAATTTATTTTTCAACTTTCCTTGTTAACTTGTCGTTTTGTACATCACCTAAACACATAGGCACAACACACCAGTCAACGTTTCCAAGTCCACCTTGGGTGTGACAGTTTTGGGGGCTCGTCCGGGAGAAACTTGTTATTTATGGTGACTATTGTGATTGTGGTGATGATCAATTAGATAAGTTTAACTGTTATAACTCTCACTGTGCAAATCGCTTGTGTCCTTGGGCAAGGCACTTTATCTAGGGTTGCCTCTCTCCACCCAGGAGTACAAGTGGGTACCTGGTAGGTTCCAACACAACTGTGCTGATTACTAGCCGCAATATGGAATAATAATATAATTTAACGTAATAATTTAATTTGGTGTTCAATGTGTTCCATATGTGTTTGATCCAATGACCGGGGTAGTAATGTGAAGCGCTTAGAGGCTTTGTTAAGGCATTAAGCGCTATATAAGAACTACATATTATTATTATTATTATTATTATTATTATTATTATTATTATTATTATTATTATTATTATTATTATAAATATTGTCCATATGACTTTTTGTCAAGTTGAATGTAATAACGTTTAAATTTGTATGTGTAATGGGTATTGAGTGATACTGTTTGCATTTACCGGTACCTCACTTGCATTTCTTAACCATATGTTTTTTTTTAGAGCAGATTGATTTAGTAATTTAGGAAGTACTTATGGCAGGTCATTTAGAATTAGAATTGGAAAAATTAATGGGGGTTGGAAAAGAGTTGGGACTTGAGGGAAAGGATTTAAAAGTACTTATAGGTGAAGAAAGAGAGCGACTGAAAGAGTAGAAAGATAGTGTGAGAGAGAGAGAGAGAGAGTTGAGAGCTAAGGCTAGAGCGGAAGAACAAAAGAAGAAAAAGTTAGAGTTCACGTTAGAAATTGAAAAAAAGCATTGGATTTGAAAATAAAAAGAGAGAAAAGAGAGTTAGAGTTAGAAGTAGAGCGAGAGAAGAAAGGCATAGAGTGAAAACTTTTGGAGATGCAGTTAAAGTTAGAGCAGGCAAAAGCAGCGCAGCAGCTCATTACAGCAGACAATGTTCAAAGTAATACTAATGCAAAAAGTAGGGCACCAAAACTTCCCCTTTTAACCCCGATAGGGATGATATTGATGTGTATATTAGCCTTGTTGTATATCAGTTTGTTGTTGGAAACAGGGAATCTATGCATGCATGTAGGATCTTGTCGTTGACAGACATCAAATTTACTTTTTCTTTTACAGTCTCTCCATCGGTGACCTCTAGCAAGACATCCTCTACACAGACCCTTATCTCTAACAGTCTGTTCTCTTTCAGAAAGCTTCATGCCCAAGAAGGTCCTGCAGGTTTCAACTGGATGTGATTGGCTACACACTGCACATATATCACCTTTGGAACATTGTTGAAAATGTATTGATGTACTAAAAGAAGTCTTCTTCAATTTATGTTGAGCAATAGCCACTTCCCATGTTCCATTTCCAAATACTGGGTCATTCACTTCCCAAGCTGAAGCTCTCACAAACTTCACAACACGCTCCAGCTCAGGAACAATATTATTTGACTTTAACTCGTAATTTTTGCTTGACCAACGGTTCTGCAGAAACTTGGGTAGCTTGTCCACAATCTGCCTGAGACTACTCTGGTTGTTGAGTTCCTGAGTAAATCCTAGTGCACTGAGTGCCTGGTAACAATTTTCCCAGTCATCAGCAAACTCCCCTAGTCGTGGAATTTCAACTCTTGGTCTATGATCTTTCTCACCCACGCTTGGACAATGACTGCGGTGTTACCAAACCTTCGTTTTAAAGTGGTCATTGCTGATCCATAGCCTTCTCCAGGGAGCTTCAATACACAATACTGGATTGCATTGAGGGCTTTACCAGCACACATCGACATCAGTGCGTTCAGCTTCATTATGTCGCTGGGAACATTGCAAACAGTGTTCTTAAACGAGGATATAAACGCATGAAAGAAAAGTAGATCTCCCTCATACAACTTCACCTGAGCTTTCTGCAAAGATAATGCCTTTAACGCCCCAATCATACCCTGAGATGTCATTGGAATTAGCACTATGTGAGTCGGCATCACTGTCACTTACAGAATTTTTGGTTGGAGGGACGAAAATTCTCTGACTCAACTGGAATTGGTGCAGGAGCTATTTCACCATCCTCTTCATGTGCTGGTAAGTCTACTGGTTCTGGAGCAGCAACTGATATGTCTGGTTGATTTGTAATGGGGTGTTGCAGCTTGTCTAATCTGGCATTTCTCCTAAAAACTCATCTTGGCATTTAGTCATCCACTCTAATTCACTCTCATAATCTTCATCCTCTTCAATCAATTCAACAAGATTATCTTGACATTCTTCTACTGACTCAAATCGTGTCGTAACCTTGTTCTTTGCCCTTTCAATTTATTCCTGGCTTGCTCCTCTTTCTACAAGGGATTCCAGCTCCTTTAACCCACTTGTTAAATTTCCCTTTCTGTTTCGCCGGGTTATCTTTAATTTATCCATGTCTGTCCAAATTATATTGTGGCGTACTTCTTTATTGTGATGTCTATCCGAACTGGCTTCGGTTGTATCATTTATTCTATCTTTCTTGCCGTCATATCAAGCCGTGTCGTAAAATTCTGGCAATCAAATAACAACGATTATTAATATTCAGAAAATAGCAATACAATCATAACACTAATTAATTTAATCATCATTAAATCAAACTTCAGGCTTATGTAGTTATTTATCATATCATTATCAACACTGCTGCATCCACAGTATCAACTGTAATTAATAACTATATCATTATTAATCATCATTAATTTAGTATATTATTATTATCGTTTTCATAGGTAAGTCATTGTATTACAAACACAAACAATTCCATAGTCAAAATCCTGCTGTGCTGCTCAATCAAGCGGAACGGACCCGCATCGAGTGTACGACGACTTTGAGCGGATCATCGATGAAGGAAGTTTTAAACACTTTAAATTTAAGCCTAGAATGCTTACAATACAATATCATATAAAAATAATCAAATGGTTGAATATAATAATTGTCAATAATTGTCGTGGTGATTTATTAATACAATTATGAGTGCGAGAAATATAGTAAAATCCTCTTATTTCCTGAATATATTCGCATGGAATGATTTAACAAATAACTAGGCCTAGGCTACGCCTACATGTACAGTAATGCGTACCACCCGACTCTGTGAGAACTTCATACAGAGCAAAGTCCTACCAAGGCAAAAGGAAGTATGGGACAAATTTTTCAAAAATGAGTTATTGGTTGTACGTGATTCCGGGTACCATTCTGCATATTTCAAACTAAAAATCTATTTCAGAAACCTTATATTTATTGAGATATTAATATCATAAATGGGAAGTATGTTCACTTTTTGACAATAAAGCCACAGAAGGAAGCATGGGACAAGCTGTGGCATTGTGTGTATCACTAGCCAATCAGAATTCAGTATTCTGACTGTGTGAAGGGAAGATCTTTTTTAAGTCATTGATTTAGCCACAGCTGAATGAATCAGTAAAGTATCATACAGGTTTTAGATTCATAATTACAAATTTTCCTGCCTTTTTAATTTATAAAGTTAACGTAATATATGCCAGTTTTTTCCTTGTAACTTCAGGATATTTCATGGTTATTTTTCTTTTTGTTCATATAAAGTACATAAAGGCAATTGTATTGTATTTATTATGCGATATATAGCGTATTGATTAACACAGGTTAAGGATTAGGTAGTCATTGAATATTTTGTGCGCTAATACATTCCTTTTCGAAAGTAGATGAAGAACACAGACGCGTTCGAAATATTCCTAGAATTGTTTTCTGAGAATCAGTGATTCAATCATGCAATTCATTTCATTAGACAGGAATACACTGCTTCATATTTTACCATTAGTTTACGCCATCAAAGTTATCTTAATTTGTTACCAGGTGTTACTCGCTTCAACTAAAATACCGCTTGACTAGAAATATTTTTTTAAAATTTCCTGAAAATGCTTATTTAAACCTAATTCTAACTCGCCTTGAATACAATGTCCCAGCAAGATGCATATTAAAAGAAAGAAAATAACAAAATTATTTATTCCATTGTAAATGTGTTCTTTGAAAACCTATGAGGAATGTTTGGTGTCTCTGAAAGCTAATTTTGAATAAATCTTCACGAGGGTGTATATAAACTTGCATTAATTTATATATTGGAAAATAACAATTTTATCGGTAGCTTACAATCTAATAGTTAATCATTTTTTAGTTCCAATCACTCAAAATATTTTTTAATATTTAGGTATTAGTTTAATCAGGGATGCAATATCATTTATGCATTTTGAAAAAAATTATTCTTTTAGGCTATCTTTATATAAGGTAGCCTAGTTTTATCCATATTTATTTATATTTCTTGATTTAAAGAAATATATATTTTAGTTGAGTAATAGTTTATGTAGAGAATGCTGTCATCATAACTTACAATTTATATGGCAATATATGACCACTATATTTAGTATAAATATGTATTTGCTTCCTTTTGATATGGCGTTTTTCAGACATGTTAGGTATGCAATACCACGGCAGAGGGAAGTATGGGACATTCTGAGCTAAATACTGCTTTTTAGATTTTTTTTTATTATACCTAGAATGGCCTCCTAATTATATATCAAAATCACATGAAAGCTTTTTAAAACACTTCATCATAAAAAAGCATACATATCAATGAGAACATCAATCATTCAAAAGTTTTGATTAATTCTAAATGGATATTACTGCCTAGCAACCTTACAGAGGGTGCTATGACCAAAAACGTATGTATGGGTGCCCGATACACTAGGGGAAAAAAACCAACTAGAGATACTATGTCTAATAGAATATGAACCCAGTCATTTTTTAAGAGATAACCACTGTGACCTTTAACCTCAACCTGTGAACACTCCATGTTTGGTAGGAGTCTGTCTATATGCAATTAGTCCAATCGTTAGTCACTAGCAATATTTGATAATTTTCACTATAGTGACCCTTGTGATTCATGACCTATAGGTGAAGAATAGTTTTTCATGTTTAGAAGGTCCTAAGGATCATTCCTGGTAAATTCGAGCTCAATTGGGATATTTTGAAAATTTGACCCCGATAACCCCTGTATCAAACAACTAATGCCAGACAGGGGTGTAAGAGTGTCACCTATGAAATGCACAAATTGATATGAAAGTCACAGATGAACAATTTGGATCGAAGGTCTAATGTCTGTTCAACACAAGTTCACAAACAAATTGCAAACTTTTAATTTCAACAATAAATAAATACTTATTTCTTCTAAAACAATAATCTTCTCAAACAATGCTAAGTATTCAACCATTGAACTCTAATCTACTCAGAATGCCGCAAATGCAGCAGAATAGCCTGCCTATGGAAAAGCAAAAACTTGCTTAAAAAAAAAAAAAACCACTGCAGCAATGTTGTTATTGATTAATTTTTTAAAAATACAGGCTTTGCTTTGTTTAAAGATCTTTTTCAGATTTCAGATTTTTTTTGTAAAGTACCAACCAGAAAATGAAATGCTGTCTACCTCAGTACTCTTGTTTCCTGCACTGTATCAAAGTTTGTGTTTATGTCATGAGTCTTAGTTATTGAAATAAATGTTCTGAAGAATATCATAATCAAATACAGTACCACTATGTATATTTGTATTCCATAATAATTTAAAAGAGATAGGCTAGATGTGAATGTGTACTATGTAATAAAGTATTACAGTATTTATTACTAAGTATTGTTATAAAAATGTTGTTTTATGTCCTGAAAATCGCATATATTGAGTGAAGTTGTGAATGACAGGGTGAATCTGTGTAGCATGATGTACCCTGCAGGGTCATTTAGCCAACAAGATACTGATTTTGGAAGGAATGGAGCCATTTTTAAAAAGGAAAATCGTCGCCGCATATTTACGGGTACGCTAATATGCTAGGCCCCCATGTGTCCACTGCTTAGCCCTCAGCCTCGCATACGAATCAAATAGAGACAAACTGTAATATTGTCTATAAATTACTGAGTTGGAAGATTACATACTTAATAATATTTATTTTAAGGGTATATATTTATTTCATACAAATTAATTATTTTTGTAGCACACGGTCTTCGAAATGTTCTGTATATTACGATCTTCCCGAGTACGATCGCCGATATTTACAAAATGGAGTACACGCTAGTCTTCGAGTGCAACGAAATGGAGGCACCCTTAGTTTCCAGAGTCGGATTTGCGTCCCCGGGGCTCGATTTTTCATCTTAATATTTTAAATTATAGATTATAAATTTTTACAACAGGGATTTTAAATGCTTTACTGTTCAAATTTTTTTTGTATTTTAAATTCGCGAATTACTAAAGCACAAACTCGTAAAAATTGTGTACCACGAATTGTCTATTAAATTACTCTTTATGTTTTCGGTCCAAATAACCAAAAATATTTCACTATATTGTTAAACTATTTATAAACTTATTTCACTATTATGTTTGTTTTGTTAAGTAAGTTACTTGATGAATTAACGTTTTTTTCAAACACCATCAAATACTGAAAATTACTAAAAACAAATTTCGAAAAATAGGGCGCCCTCTCCTAGGCGAAATTCGACACGATTTTTCCTGTGGCTATGGGGCTTGAGTGTGTGTTCCATATGTGCTTCATCCAGTGATCCGGGGGTAATAATGTTCAAACGCTTCGAGGTTGTGTAAACGGGAGGCGCTATATAAATCCAGAATTATTATTATTATACGCTTCATCATTAGCTTAAAAGTTCCATACAACAATAACCAGTAGCTCCCAAATGGAAAGTTAGGTGACACTAATGTCCACTACCGTACTGTAGGTTAACATAGACGAGCTCCACCACGTTCAGCTGCGAGCCTTGTCGGAGTTTCTATCCTAACTCGCCCCATTCTGTCGGTTTGTAACTGACCAAAAACCACTTTATCATGGTTCTACCAACTGTATAACACAAAGGCCTAGGCTTATACAGTTTCGTGCGTCCAATGCACACTGCGCCCCATGCTAAGCTTAATATAATATTGCTCGTCTCATGAACCTCACAGAATTGGCCGTGGGTTGACTCAATCGTATGGGGGGTAAATTTGAGAGTGATTCGAATTCTCGCGCTAGTCATTTTATATGACCGGCTGGCAACGGATTTACGCATATGCAAACTTAGCAACAACAATCTTTTGTCATGGACTAAAAACCATTATTCACTAAGTGTAGTAGCATACTATTTAAATATTAAGGCAATACGCATCTGGTAGGATAATAAAGTTCTAATGTGACAAGGAGGAGTCGCCGGTTCTTAATGACGAAATTTGATTGAATTTGGTCCAATGGTTTGTCATTAGTAGCATTTTGAAATGTTACTTGAAAGAACAAAAGAATAAACCCTTTAGTGTCCTTTGACCGTAAATCGCTGAACACCATAAAGACCCTAACTTATGCTAATACATATGTGCCCAGGACAAGACGGTGCTATTTATTTGTGACAGAAGAAGTCTTTTATTCATTTGTGGCAAAGACAAGCCAAACCAGTCACTCGTCGCAAAAATCGATTTTGAGTTATTAATATAGTGCTAGAGAGTAAAATAATAGCTTTTTGAAAGTTTTTTTTACCCTAATGACCCCTATGTGACCTTTGACCCTAAGCAGTGAACACCCCATGTATGAGAGGTGTCACCGATTATACGGAACAGGTTTGGTTGAAATCGGACCGTTTGGCACTAGCAGCGTTATGAAATGTTTCCAGAAAAAAAAACAACCCCTTAATGACATTTGACCCCTTATTCTTGAACACCCTATAGACTCTGCCTTATGCCAATGTATATGTGCAAAGGACAAGACTGTGCTACTAGAGCGGCATTGATCAAACGAACAAGGTACCAATATCCGAGTACAAGAACATTTATTATGTAACATAAGCGGGCACACCTGCTGGGTGTGCCCGCTGAAGCACCAATTAAGGGGTTGAAAAATGTTGAAAACTCTACTAATTATAAAAAGTGTATTGCCAGACAGATTATCCGCTGGATATGTCCTGCCAGACACCCCCAAAAGGGTCCTAAATTTAAGGCTAGATCATGTATTGGAGATACCACTTAAAATCAACTTAGAATTGACAAACATACTCTACTAAGTATAAAAAATATACTGCCAGACAAATTATCCGCTGGATATGTCCCGCCAGACACCCTGAAAGTTCCCCCAGTGGACACTGTGATATAATTGGGGGCTAGATCATGTATTGGAGATACCACTAAAAATCAACTTAAAATTAACAAACATACTCTAATAAGTATAAAAATTGTATTGCCAGACAAATTATCCACTGGATATGTCCTGCCAGACACCCCAAAGGGGTCCTAAATTTGGGCTAGATCATGTATTGGAGATACCACATAAAATCAAATTAGAATTAACAAACATACTCTACTAAGTATAAAAAGTGTATTGCCAGACAAATTATCCACTGGATATGTCCCGCCAGACACCCCCAAATGTTGCCCCATGTGGACACTGTGATATAATTGGGCTAAATCATGTATTGGAGATACCACTAAAAATCAACATAGAATTAACAAATATACTCTACCGAGTATAATGTATTGCCAGACAAATTATCCGCTGGATATGTCCTGCCAGACACCCCAAACGTTTTCCCCCTATGGATATGATTTATCATCAGCGTAAACCCCACAGTAGGCCTACTTCATAATTTGATTAAGCTGGTCCCATTGCACTTACTCATCCGCCGTCAAAATTAAAGAAGTTGGATGTATCTTCTTTTTTAGATAACAATTAATTACGTAATAAAACTAAACAGATGGTAAATAATTTGAAATATTGTAGATAACTATGACAAAAGTATAATTTAAATAAAAAAAAAATGGATATAATACTATAATTTTATATTTAAGGTTTGATAGGGACATTAGGCTGTGTTAATTGATACTGTTGGTCAAGATAACCTATTGGCAATTGGGGAAAAAATCCTATGGAAATCTTGCAAGTACACTGCTATCCTATGTCTGTAGCAGCTGAGGCAATGAGATTCATATATTGTTTGATACATATCGTCCTATGTCGATGAAGGGGAGTTAGAGAAGACTACGTGGAGCCAATGACCATCCATTTGTCATTGCTAGACCAGAGCAAGCACCTAGAGAGGGCTGTCATAACATAAGTTGCCACAAAATGGGATGTTTAAGGATCAGCTGGCAAAATTTCTCCTGAAAGAATGGCAAGAAGATCACTATGGTTCCATTCTATCAATCAAACAAGACGCTGATTGTGTCTCATGGTGGCAACTGTATCCGGCTCTCTTTTAATAAGCTTGATTTGAAGATGAATGTCTCCAGCTCCAGCTAATCTCCAGGGTAGTCATGAGGAAACAGACACTCTCATTGCATTCCATGCATCTGGCACCACTGGAAATATAATCATTAGAGCCTCTGATACTGATGTCCTAATTATTCTCATTGGAATGCAAGGAAGACAGCTGACAAATGACAGACCTACATCATACAGTCGCATTATTATGGATTGTGGATCGGGCCGGCAATAGCCGTCGGTTAATTGATGTCAATAGCATTGTCACCGCCCTAGAGTAAAAGCAGGACAGATTAGCTGCAGCCATGCCAGGTCCTCACACGCATTTACTGGCTCAGACTTCACCACCGCATTCTACAGAAAAGGTAAATTGAAGCCACTTGAGGTTCTCGTAAAAGATACAGAAGGAACACTTATTCAGTTCTTCAGCAAACTGGCTTCTGAAGATGAACCAGACCAGAGAAAAGCAGAAGAGTTTGTTTGTTCCTTGCATGGCTTGAAGGGTGATGTAAAAGATGTCAATGAGGCCAGGCTCCTATAACTATGTCAGATGACGGGTAGACTGGATCAGGTACTGTATCAGAAATCATTTCATATAGGAAGGAAATAAATATACATAACAGTAACCTAATAACCTAAACTACAATTTTCGATTATAAATGTGCTTTTGTTTGTGGATTAACGTAAATTAGCATTAATTAATAATATTCCCAGTGGTGTGTGAGTTTTAAAATGAATTGCGCACATTGATAACTAATTTGTAGTCTAAATATCTATTTTGTTTTAGGAGAACCCGATGTATAATGTGAAGAAAGTAGACTGAGCACTTCTTCCACTTTGTGCGAAGACTGTACATAAAAAAATGCAACGGGCACATTTCATCAGCATCCTGTGGGGAAATGCTGACTCTGCACATCCCGGACTTGGTTTGGATCCTCTGAATTACGGATGGAAGGAAAAGAATGGATACTATACTCCTGACTGGTATTCGGAACATTCAATGCCAGATTATCTTTTTCAGGAAGAGGAACGAGAGGAGGATATTACAGTGAATCTCCAGAGTATCCAACCAGATGTCGTCGCTGAGGAGTTTGATGATGATGATGATGATGGTGATGACGACGATTCATGTTTCGGAATTTCTTGGAATAATGATTCAGAAAATGATAACTCAGAAAGTGAAACAGACAATTAACATTAATATCAATAATCATGAAAACATAAAGACTTGATAGCGACTTTACTTACTCTTTAGATTATAATTATAATTATAATACCGATCATGTAAAATCTGTGGCACCTCCATTTATTTTTTTGTGGGGATTTACTTAAAATGAAAAAACTTTTAATCCAGTACCTTGATGTTTATGACTAATATAGGCCTAAGTATTCTATGATCTGGAGGCCTTATGTAAAGGCCTTATGTAGAGTAACATTGTGTTATTGTTTGCTTTGTGAATGCACCTATTCATTAAAATTTGGTTTCATGTGATGTATTTTCACCATCTATTTTAGCACACAGTGTTCACAGAGGGCAACTTTTGGGGGTGACGGGTGGGACATATACAGCGGATAATTCGTCTGGCAATACACTTTTTATATTTAGTAGAGTATGTTTGTAATTCTAAGTTGATTTGATGTGGTATCTCCAATACATAATCTAGCCTAAATTTAGGACCCCTTTTGGGGGTGTCTGGCAGGACATATCCAGTGGATAATTTGTCTGGCAATACACTTTTTATACTTATTAGAGTATGTTTGTTAATTTTAAGTTGATTTTTAGTGGTATCTCCAATACATGATCTAGCCCAATTATATCACAGTGTCCACAGGGGGAACTTTTGGGGGTGTCTAGCGGGACATATCTAGTGGATAATTTGTCTGGCAATATACTTTTTATACTTAGTAGAGTATGTTTGTCAATTCTAAGTTGATTTTAAGTGGTATCTCCAATACATGATCTAGCCTTAAATTTAGGACCCTTTTGGGGGTGTCTGGCAGGACATATCCAGCGGATAATCTGTCTGGCAATACACTTTTTATAATTAGTAGAGTATGTTTGTTAATTTTAAGTTGGTTTTATGTGGTATCTCCAAAACATGATCTAGCCCATTTTCAACCCCTTTATTGGTGCTCCAGCGGGCACACCCAGCAGGGGGTCCCCGGCAGACGTCCATATATTGATATGTTATGTTACATAATAAATGTTCCTGTACTCGGATATTGGTACTTTGTTCGTTTGATCAAACTGCTCTTGGCTGCCGGTCTATACGTTATTTGTGAGACAAGTAGTCTTTATGCGATTTTTGGTTTTTTGACCCTAATGCCCCTTATTTGACATTTGACCCCAAGTTATAAGCAACACATAAATGGAAGGTGGCACCGATCCTACTGACCAAGTTTTAATAAAATCGGTCCAGTAGTTTGCCACTACTAGCCTTTTAAAATGTTCATAGAAAGAAAGAACTAGAGACACTATGTTCAATAGAACATGAACCCAGTCATTTTTCAGGATTTGACCCTAATGTGACCACTTTGACCTCAAGCTGTGAACACCCCATATTTGGTAGGAGTCTGTCTAATGCAATGGGTCCAATCGTTAGTCAAAGCAATATTTGATAATTTTCACCAAAATGACCCTTGTGACATTTGTCCTATAGGTGAAGAGTATTTTTTCATGTTTAGAAAAGTCCTAAGGATCATTCCTGGTAAATTCGAGCTCAATTGGGCTATTTTAAAAATTTGACCCCGATGACCCTATGTAACCCTTGATCCCAGACTGGGGTGTAAGAGGTGTCACTGGTTCTTGATGATCAAATTTGATTGAATTCCATTCAATCGTTTGCAATTAGTTACATTTTCAACCTTTGACCTATGAACTTTCACCTATGAGGTTAAGAGTATTTTTCATATTTAGAAGGTCCTAAGGATCATTCCTGGTAAATTTGAGCTAAATTTGGCTATTTTTAAAATTTAACCCTGATACCCCTATATCTAACAAATGATGGAGGAGTTGTCGCCGGTTCTTAAAGACGAAATTAGTAGCATTTTGAGGACAAGATTGTGTATGTTATTTGTGACAGAAGTCCTTCCTTTATTCATTTTTTAAAACTCGTTTTCCCTAACGACCCCTATGTGACCTTTGACCCCAAGCAGTAAGCACCTCATGTATGAGAGGTGTTACCGGTTATACTGACCAGATATGGTTGAAATCAGCACAGCCGTTTGGCACTAGTAGCGTTTTGAAATGTTTCCAGAAAAAAGATAAAAATTAACCCTTAATGACATTTGACCCCTTATCCCTGAACACCCTATAGATTCTGCCTTATGGCAATGTATATGTGCAAAGGACAAGACTGTGCTACGTTATTTGTGAGAGAAGTAGTCTTTTATACGATTTTTTAAAATTTTGTCAGAAAGAAAGAAAGAACTAGAGATACTATGTTCAATAGAACATGAACCCAGTCATTTTCAGGATTTGACCACCCATGTTTGGTAGGAGTCTGTCTAATGCAATTGGTCCAATGGTTAGTCTAAACTACTATCTGCTACTAAATCCTTTCCGAGCCACTGTGGCTCATAGGGCTGGCGCTTTTCCCCAGTTTCTGTATTGTGAAGCGGATGAGAGTTGTACTCCCCTTAGACGGGACACTAGTCCATCGTAGGTTAGTCCCCAAAAGTTTGCTGGTACCCATTGATACAGCTGGGTGGACTGTAGCAATATAACTAAAGGGCCTTGCCCAAGGACACAAGCGAATCTGCACAGCGGAGACTCAAAACCCTGACCTTACGATTGAAAACACAAACCTCAACCACTGCACCAAACTGCCGCTATCAATCGTTAGTCACTAGCAATATTTGATAATTTTCACAAAAATAACCCTTGTGACTTTTGACCTATAGGCGAAAAGTATTTTTTTTCATGTTTAGAAGGTCCTAATAAGGATCATTCCTGGTAAATTCGAGCTCATTGGGCTATTTTGAAAATTTGACCCCTATGCAACCCCTGATCCTAGACTGGGGTGTAAAAAGTGTCACTGGTTCATAATGATCAAATTTCAGTCGTTTGCCATTAGAAACGTTTTGAACCTTTGACCTATGAACTTTGACCTATCAGGTGAAGAGTATTTTTTTGTGTTTAGAAGGTCATAAGGATCATTCCTGGTAAATTTGAACTCAATTGGGGCTATTTTAAAAATTTAACCACGATGACCCCTATGTGACCTCTGATTCCAGACTGGGGTGTAGGAGGTGTTACTGGTTCTTAATGACCAAATTTGATTGAATTTGGTCCAATAGTTTGCCATTAGTAGCATAAACGCATACGTCTCAAATCAATGCCGCAGCCTAGACATCATCAACGTCTATGACAAGCAGCGCATAGTGGTATTCGACTACACAAGGTCAATGGAAGAAAAAGTCAACTACACAATTATTGAACAGCTCAAGGATAACGTTTTATTCAACAGTAAGTATGAATGCAGACAAGATGTACACGTCATAATATTCGCTAACTTCCAACCAAACTTGGCTGCATTATCAGCCCACAGATGGCTCGTTGTACAATTAGCTAACACTCAATTGGTGTAATAATGTTCTAAAATCACTCGATAACCATTTTCAATATCTTGTTCATCTCCAATGTCGTCTATGTGTGTTTCTTAACCTTAGCCGGGTCATCAAAGCGCTTCAATATTATCAATTATGGTATGCCTAACACGCTTCATCATCAAACAATGACTTATCGTGTATACGATAACAAAATATTTTCACAAATCAATTCAAATAACGTCATAATCATGAAAAAACTATAAAATCGTTGTGGCCACTGCGATTTTACCGTTTTTCCATTATTTATGGCTTCATATGAAGTGATTCGTGAAGTTATTATTTATCCTTTTTGAATCGTCCTAGTGTAAAAACTTCCTTATTTCTTTTTTGTTCTCTATGAACAATTGTTTTTTTTAGCTTTTTATCATTATCGTTGCAAGTATAGACAGGCCTTAAACCTTGTCCAAAACGCACGTCCCCGGCAGCCTTCACGTATCGATACATAATGACAAACAATCAATCAGCCAACGCCTTACATACGCACAGCTAATTGACTGACCAAAATGTGGGGCGCTATCGTTATAGTTTTCGTCGCAAGTATAGACAGGCCTTAAACCTTGTCCAAAGCGCACGTCCCCGGCAGCCGATACATAGTGACAGACAATCAATCAGCCAACGGCTTACATACGCACAGCTAACTGACTCAAATGTGGGGCGCTTTCTCATTGTCGGGCCGCCAACAAGAAGAAAACCGCGCTTAACAACGTGGTGTCGGTGGGGAACAGGCCGAACGGTAAACGGACACGCGATCAGTCGGCCTGTGAACACTGGTACTGGTACTTGTAGCCGTCTGATTTCAGATATTCGGCAGCCATTGACATTACGTTGGCGTTAAAACACTGCATATTGTGATGAGGGGCCGGTGTACAATCAATTACCAAACACAAAAAATATGGAAAACTGAATGCTATTTACAAAATATTCTATTTAATGCTTATGGGTGAAACTTCCTTTGATAAATTGGCTTCTATCAAGCATTTAGTGCGTGTTTGGCCGTCAACTTTCGTAACAATAGCCACAGTCCATTAGGAATAGGAAAAGTGGTGTAACTATAGTACTCCATTTAGTTTGCGCAAAACCTAAAAATGTTTCGGTTGCGCACTCGAACACGAACGTCCCGACAAATATCGCGACATCTTCGTCCTCGACCGACGGGAAAGCGGTGGAACGATCACCGAACACGAACATCTATAAGAACGTCCTCACACTCATCACATCTCACACGGTCGCCAACAACGAAGAGATTCGCACTACCAGGAACTCTGCTACACTCGACTTTTGTAGGGCGCCATCAACGGCTATATCACCATCTTCAGGTCCCTTAGGAAATTCTAGGCTAAGCTACCTGATACAGACGTTGGGGGCGCTATGACAATATCGCGAAAATGGGTATTCACGCTAAACAAGCCAACCGACGGGGAAAAAACCTCATCCACAGACTAGAAACATGGGAAGGCGAGCGGAACAGATGCGGATTAACTCACATACGAATGTCTATGGAGCGAGGAGAACAAGGAACGCCTCACATTCAAGGCTGGCTGTGCTGAAAGAAAAGACAACACTGACATACTGCAGAACCAATGAGAGGCAGCATTCAAGAAAACGAAGATTACTGCACCAAAGAATATGAATGGGCGAAAATATCGGGAAACATCGAAGAGGTACCAGACAGAAGAGGCTAGCATTTTGAAATGTTACCAGAGAGAACAAAATAATTACCCTTTAATGACCTTTGACCCTAAATGGCTGAAAACCATAGAGACCCTACCTTATGCTAATACACATGTGCCCAGGACAAGACTGTGTATGTTATTTGTGACAAAAGAAGGCTTTTTTAGCCAAATGACCCCTATATGACCTTTGACTTAAAGCAGTGAACACCACATTTTTGAGGGGTTTCACCAGTAATACTGACCAAGTTTGGTTGAAATCGGTACAACCGTTTGACACTAGTAGCGTTTTGAAATGTTTCCAGAAAAATGATAAAAATTACCCCTTAATGACCTTTGACCCTTATCCCCCAACACCCTATAGACTCTGCCTTATGCCAATGTATATGTGCAAAGGAGAAGACTGTACTACGTTATAAAAAAAACCGAAAGGTCCACTGATTAATCTCAGATAAGAAAGTATAATACATACTCCAAGTATTGAAATACACGCCATCGTGTTGGGATTCAATATTTCGACATTAATTATGTCATCATCAGGAATGATGATGATGACATAATTAATGTCGAAATATTGAATCCCAACACGATGGCGTGTATTTCAATACTTGGAGTATGTATTATACTTTCGTACTACGTTATTTGTGAGAGAAGTAGTCTTTTATATTAATAAAATCTGTCCAGTAGTTTGCCACTAGTAGTCTTTTAAAATGTTGCCAGAAAGAAAGAAAGAACTAAATATACTATTGTAATAATTAAGCCTGCTTTGAGACCATGAAATAACAACGACGAACATTAGATAACGTATAAAGCTGATTTTAATAACAAGGTTGTATTTCACCGTGTACACGATGGACTGTAGCCAGCTTGGTAGCCCCTAGCATCTAGAGAGGGCGCTGGACCGATAATCTTTATAATAGATATTAAATCCCTCCCTTTGTTTAGATTGAATTTAAATTAGCTTTAGATGATTACAGTATATATTTGTCTTCTGTTATGTACTTTTATGGGACTTTAGCAGATTACCAATAAACAGCTGACATTCAGATTACAATGTCTAATGTATATATATATATATATATATATATATATATATATATTTTTTTGTTGTTGTTGTTGTTGTTATGCGTCAATTAACTTTAAAATTTAAACACGAGCACAGCTCATCAAACAAGTTCTAAACTAATTTTAAACAGTGCACTTGAACTCAGTGCTTTAACAACAACTTTAAATATCAATTTTCTGAATTCACAACAACAGTTTAAACTTCCTTTCAGAATTTTAGAAGTGATATGCTTATGTTTAAAATAGAAATGTTCATTATTCCGTCACGTAGTCATGTAAGCTTGTGGGAGGTTTCTTGATTCTAGTAGAGTGTCGAGTTGGAGTGAGCTGCGGTTTGGTTATTGGTGCTCTGGTGGTTGGTTGTGATTCGTTTTCCGTTATGCATTCTTTATTTTGCATGTTCGATAGCTTCTAGAAAAGGGTACAGTTTCTGGTGACAGAAATTTCGCCTTGTTGTGCTGTTATACAATTTCCCTTCCTTTCGACGACAACAAAAGGTTCCGGATTAAATGGAGGGTCGAGCATATTTCTACGTTTCTGCTTAATGAGTACTTTGTCACCGATGTTTATGGTTGTTGGTTTAGCGTGTAAGTGTTTATCAGCATTGGCTTTCATTGCGTCTTTCTTCTTTCTGTCCTTTCCGCGGATGCATTGATGTATGCCTGTCGATTTATCTTTGGCTTGTGGAAGAGTTGTTTTAAGTTTTCTTCCATTGAGAGCCTCACTAGGCGATTTGCCCTTAGTTGAATAAGGTGTGGCTCTATATTTGCGAAGAAATGTCCAAAGTTCCTGTTTCCAGTTAAGTCCAGATGTAGTACTTGTGTGTACTAGCTTGAGAAGCGTACGCATGAAGCGTTCTGCTTCACCGTTGGCACGTGGCCACAATGGAGTACATTTCTGCGAGAACTGCGAAAATTCAAAACCATTAAATGGAGGTCCATTATCGCTTTTTACAATGTCCGGTATGCCTTGGCGGGCAACGACAGCGTCCAGTTTCGGAATTGTAGATTTTGCAGAGGTAGACGATACGATTTCGACTTCTGGAAACCGGCTAAATCGTCTATGATTACCAGTAGATATTCTCCTGTAGGAAAAGGTCCTTTAAAATCTATGGATACTTCTTTCCACTGACTTTCTGGAAGCTTTGACATTCTCAGTGGCTTTGGTGGTGAACCGATCGATGATGACGATTGACAGGCAATTCTTGACTTTGCGCTCTACCATACTGTCTATTCCTGGGAACCAGACTTTTTCGCGTATTAGCTGCTTAGTTTTCACTATGCCCTGATGGGACTTGTGTGCTAGATCTACTGCTCGTAATCTTAGGCTTATCGGAAGGACTATTCTTGTGTCACGGAGTATCACATTGTCTTTAACTGAAAATTCATGTTTAATTGCTTTGAAGTCTGCGATATCAGAATCTTTCCAACAGCTTGCGTTTCCTTCCATAATAGCTAGTTTCAGCTTCTGCATTGCAGGGTCGCTTTGTGTTTCATTACTCACTTCGGAGTGTGTCATTGCTTTTGGAACTGCGTTTCTGCAAACATAGTTTACATAATCATCAGCTGTTTGTGATGTTCGGTCTACTGTGTTGACAGTTACAGGGTGTCTTGACAGGTAATCGCTTGGCTTATCTGTTCCAGCTTTGAAGTTAAGTGTGAAGTTGTATTGTTGCAATCTTAGGAGCCATAGTTGGATTCTCGCTGTAGGTTTTGAGTTTTTGTTATTAAAGAGTGATAACAGTGGCTTATGGTCCGTATATACTGTGAACTTGCTGCCAAAGAGATACATATGAAAATGCGTAATTGCCCATGTTACTCCGAGGGCTTCGCGTTCAATTGCGAGTATCTCGATTCTGTGTTTGTTAGTTAGTGTACGGCTGGCATAAGCTACCACACGGCCTTCTTGACATAACATTGCTCCGAGGCCCGTTGGGCTCGCGTCTGCGACCACAACTGTTGCTAGGTTAGGATTAAAGTAAGCTGTAACATCTGCTTTTGCTAACTTATCCTTCAACTGGATAAACGCTTGTTGCTCAGTTTCTCCCCATGTCCATTCGACGTTGTTGTGGGTGAGCAGTCGCAAAGGTGTTGACAGTGATGCATAACCCGGAATGAAACGTGATACGTATTGCGCCATTCCTAGAAAAGATCGTATTTCTTTTGCGTTCTTTGGTGGTTTCATGTTGACAATCGCTGCAATTTTCTGGGGGTCAAGACTAACGCCGTCTCCAGAAAATATATGACCAAAGAAGCTGACTTTTGTCTTTGAGAAAGTACATTTGTCTTTATTTAGACGAGCGTTACAATTTTTCAAGCGTTGTAGCACCGCTTTGAGGTTATCATCGTGTTCCTGTTTAGTTGTTCCACAGACTACTATGTCATCCGACATATTGCGACAACCTTTGAGACCTGCAAGCATTCGTGCAACCGTGTTTTGAAATATCTCCGACGCTGCGTTAACGCCAAACATGAGACGTTTATAGCAGAAAAGACCAGAGTGTGTAGTGAATTTAGTATAGCGACTGTCCAGATGAAGTTCAAATTGATGGTATCCTGCTTTGAGGTCTAGTGTGCTGAAAAATTGCGCTTTGTTAAGGTCTGTGATTATTTCTTCAGTTGTAGGTATAGGGTGTTTTTCGCGTTTTATAGCAAGTTTCGCTTCTCTCATATCAACGCAGATTCTGACTTCGTTTGACTTTTTGGGCACGGCAACTACTGGGCTTATCCATGGAGTGGGCCCTTCTGCGCGTTCAATTATGTCGTCCGCTATTAAACGATTGATTTCTTTGTCCACATCCTTTCGTACGTAAAATGGTATTCGACGATGTTTCTGAATTTTCGGCTGGACGGTCTAATCTATGTGTAATTTAATTTGCTCACCTTTTAACTTTCCCATACCGTTAAATAGTTCACTAAACTCATTTACTATTTTGTCGGTGTTCGGTGGTGTAACGCTGTTGGTTATTTGTAACAGACCTAAATCTACTGATGTTTGGTATGACAGAAGATTACCCGCATTACCGTTTACAATGCTGAAGGAGGCGGTGACTTGACGTTTGTTGACAGTTATTTTAGCTTTTATTTCACCCATGACTGGAAGGGGGTGCAATGCATTATATGCAAAGAGTTGTGCTTTTTATTTACGCAAACATGTATTTGGAGCTGCTGCTGTCTTCTTCAGTTTATTGACTGTATCGCTGTCCATAATATTGACGCTTGCTTGTGAGTCATTTCCGGCTTTAATTTTCACCCCTGCAATTTCTACTTCGCAACTTGGGAGGCCCTTTTTTGTTAAACGCTTGTTTGCGAATACATATTCCTCGTCTGAACTCTCGCTCTAGCCCTTCCTCTACTACGACAATATGATTTCTTTTACCGCACGAATGGCATGTCTGACCTGCTGCAGGGCACAGCTTTCCCTGTTTGTGTGGGTATACGTCCCCACAGTTATGGCATGTTGTGGTGCGATTATGAGCTGGCTTAGGTTTCGATATAGGTTTAGTGTATCTCTGGTTGTATGTTTTAGGTTTGAAAAGTTTATTTACTTCCGCTGCTTGCTGCTGTGTATTTCCACTGTACTCATTCATCGACTTTAATTGCATGACTGTGTGCTCATGCGCACGAATGAGAGCTGATGCAGAGTCTAAAGTTACTACCTTGTCTGAATTTAACAGTTTCTCTCTAATTTTGTGATTTCTTATTCCTATTATTACCTGCAGATCTTTAATTAATGACGTTTTTAGATCTTGAAATTCACAGGGCTCAGCCAACGTTTTCAAAACTGTGACGTATTGGTCGATCGTTTCGCCTGAAGGCTGATGTCTATTGAAAAAAACGTTTCGCTCATACGTCACATTTTTCCTCTGTTCACAGTAGTTTTTGAACTTTTCTAATACCTTCTCAATTTTCTTTTCGTCCCCTTCTTCCCAGTCGATTCTTCCCAGTCGAATGTATTATACACGACAAGCGCCTCATTTCCGATAACGGAGAGCAACGTGGCTACTCGAGTGGCGGACGGTTTGCTGCTGACCTGTAGCTAGTTCGTAGTTGTCCCAGCGTTGTTTAAACTGCTTCCATTTCGTATGGATTTGTTCACCTGTGAGATCAAGCTGTCCCGGGACGGGTAGCATAATTCTGTTCATCTTCGTCGCCAATGTAATATTTAAGCCTGCTTTGAAATAACAACGACGAACACTAGATAACGTATAAAGCTGATTTTAATAACAAGGTTGTATTTCACCGTGTACACGGTGGACCGTAGCCATCTTGGTAGCCCCTAGCAACTAGAGGAGGTGCTGGACCGATAATCTTTATAATAGATATTACAACTATGTTCAATAGAACATGAATCCAGCCATTTTTTTAAGAGATAACCACTGAGACCTTTAAGCTCAACCTGTGTGAACACCCCATGTTTGGTAGGAGTCTGTCTAATGCAATTGGTCCAATCATTACTCACTAGAAATCATAATGAAAACTTTTCCTCTATTTGCGAAAAAAGCTCATTCAGGTAAATTTAAACTACATCTTATGCACGAACGCACTAAACGCAGAAAACTCGAAATTCCTAAATGCTATTGGCCTTAAGCACGTGACGTCATTCATAGACAGGGTAAAAACAGTTCTGAATACAAAATTGTAAAGAAAAAAATGATTAATGGTTATTTAAGCAACCAGCATGGTAAAAGGAAGCTTAATTTATGAGTTACAATTTTAGCGACCTGTCGTTGCATAGTTATGTTAAAAAGAAGCAGGAAGTATACCAAAAAACACTCTAATGTTAACCTTTTTCCTATGCAAATGCATAAGAGATAGTCAATTTTGAAAGAAAAATGATCACTCAATTTTGCATTAATTGTAAAAATATATAGATGATTATAAAGCTTAAAACATCTAGTTTCATAATCCGATCGCCTCAGATTGCCAAATGAAACCATTTAAAGTATATATTTATTTTTGTGAGAAAAAGGGGTCCGGTTTTGACTCATTTACTGTGTTAAAGTGTGCAGTGAACCGTTCAGTGAGCAGATGTCCTCAAATTTTCATTATGATTTGATAATATTCACTATAGTGACCCTTGTGACTTTGACCTATAGGTGAAGAGTCGTTTTTCATGTTCATGTAAATTCCAGCTCAATTGGAGTTGGAAATGTTACCCAGATCCCAGACTGGGGTGTATAGTCCGGGGGCATATGTCCAAAAATAGGCTCCCATGGGATTTTGTGATCATTTTAGTTTTTTGGATGAAATATATACTTTGAAGTATGCTGAATCGAATAAAATGAGTCGCCATTTTTTTACGCTCATCTTCATATGCAAATTAGCGGAAATATGCAAATTAGGTCTGAAAATGTAGGGTACTTGTATCTTGGTAACCACATGTCGTAGAAAGTTGCTTCTTTCTTAAAGTTGTTCAGAACATGCATAATTCTATTTACCCTAATGGAACATTTTCTTCAAAAATGACCGGAAGTGCCATTTTGCCGACCTTATTAGCATAAATATGCAAATTAGGGGTGGAAATATAGGGAGCTATATCTTGAAAACCACTGGTCGTACAGAGTTGCTTTTTGCAGCAAAATGTTTACAACATGCATATTTATCTTTACTTTTAATGGACAATTTTCTCTAGAAATGACCAGAAATTGCGTTTTTGACCTTTGACCTCAACTTTGCTTGATTTTAATATCTTGGCAACCAATGGTCGTATAGAGTTGCTTTTTGTAACAAAATGTTTACAATATGCACATTTATACTCTAACAGAATAATTTCTCAATATCAACCAGAAACTTTTTAATTGACCGTTGCCCTATCTTTGCAGTATATAGGCCTATTATATATGTATATATGCCTAATGATGACTTATGGTCGAAAGTATTATTACAACAATTGTATTATTACTTGAATATACATATATAGGCTTATATATATATGTATGTATATATATATATATATGTATATATATATAAATCATTAAAGAAAGGTAAATACAGTGTTCGAATAAAGGACATAATAATACAACGTGTACCAAGGCTCTCAACGAATGTAGTCCTGTAAATAAACGAATAAAGATATTGTGTAATAAACTGCCTCTGGCGGGACTCGAACCTACGATCTCTCGCTTTTATATATACACGCACACACACACACACACATA
>NW_022706284.1:437038-449660 GCF_011630105.1 Anneissia japonica
CAGCTCCGGCAGCAGTCACCTAGGAAAATCCTGCGACTTAACTACCGTGCATTATAAATGTAATCATTTATGGAGCATTTAAAGAGGTATGTCTAAATAATTTACTGATTCACGAACAATTGTCAAGGCTAACAAATTAATAAGGGCTCGCAGAATCGCCTGCCCGACGTCCCAGGGCGACCAAATATCAGCGTCAGGCAACCAAAAATAAATAGGGTGCGTCCCGACGGGCAACCTCTTTAATATCTTTTTGTAACATAATAATCTGTTAAAATGTTAATAAAATATTTATAATTATCACAGGGTTTTTCACCTCGCCGGTCATCCCTGTCCGGCTCTCAAATTTCCGACCGGCATCTAAACTGCACCATTTTTTACAAAGACTTTTTCAACCTTAGAAACATAATTAAACACAAAATAACAAAACTTGCAGTGGATAGGCCCACAATATACTCATTTATACAGAATGAGTGTGCACGTCTTTGAAAAAAAAAAAGGTTTAACAATTGTTATAACACACAACAGAAAGCAAACATAAACGCCATAGTAACAACAAAGTTAATGATTTTATTATGATGATCAATGACTAAATTAAAATGACATGTAAGAAGTGAACGTACAAAAAAGCAACACTTCGCTAAAATACAGCTGAACTACTGAAACCATGGCACATTTTGGTATCGCTGAACAAGGCAGTCGGTCCTTGAGGAGCACCAGCGCGTTTACATTCCTGAAGGCGGCGTTCAAAGAATCAGATCAGACACTAGCGCGTCTACATTCTTGAGTTGGCGGCGTATAAAGAATAAGACTAGTGTATGTGACTGACCTTGTGTCTGCTTTCTCCCATGCTTCTCCTGATCGTGGGAACCTACTTGTGTGGGAACGTTTCTCACTCTAATTTACTGTTACTAGGCAATTTGCAGTAATGCAACTGGTGGTATATATGCTATTTCAAACAGTTTCCTTCCGTTCATGACAAAACTAAGTGAATTAATTTTACTTCTGAACGGGACCGGTAGCGGCAGGATTTGGCTAATTGGGGTACGATGTCTTCGACGGGGTGGGCAAAGAGAGCGTAAGTGGGCGTGGCCGGGTGTCGCTCAACGTTTCTTGAATTGTTTCAGGGTTGAAACCCCGGAAAAGACGAAAATTTCAAAGGCTTATTTAATCGATTTTAGTGTCTTCTAATATATCATAAAAATACATAACTTTTTCTTCCCCGCCCCCCCCCCCCGATGAATTGGCCCCCCTCCCCCGATGAATTGTTTTTCTTCTCGACCGGGGATACCGATCGTTTCGGTAGAAAAGAGTGGGTTTGTATGTATGCTCCAAGTAAAATAAAATACAAAAGCAATGAAAAAACGGTGTATAATCATTGAAAGTTGACTTGCGGAACACAAATTTATTAAGCTATAACGAAATCAAACTGATATTTCGATAGCTCCTGCTATCTTCATCAACGTTAAAGTGAGAAAACTTGGGAGATTTTACATATACATAAAGAATAATAAACCAATCAGAATCAAGTTATCAATACAATTAGTTGATTGGACCACAAAATATAAGTTCAGTGACAAGTTAATGGGCGAATTAATTACAATTAAACCATGATAAGATGTCGGCAAAATGATTATGTAAGCGATAGTTTATTGGCGGTGCCAATGAACCAGCTTAATGCTAAGACTTATTTAACTACAGTAAACAATAACAGGAAATAAAACATAGTAAGATTAATAAGGTCCTATATAATTAAAACAATTGTGGAATAGAAAATAAATAGGAGAAATATAAAGTATATGTATGAGTTTAAATAATATAATTTATTTTCTATTCCATATGTATATTCAAGTAATAATAGTCATCAACACTACATCATTACATTACTTAAGTAATTACTTGGTCACATTATTAAAGGTTAATAAGGACCACAGAAATATCTGTTCATGATAACTGATATTTCTCGGTCGAGTTTGGTCTAAAAGCTTGAAATAGGCGACGTGCAAAATCCAAAAATGGTTCCTTTTTCTGCAGTAATAAACTTCGTAGGGGCGAAAGCAAATTATTTGACAGTCAAAATCTCTACTCAGATTGGTGCTATGACAACGAAATAATCTGTTTTGATCTGAGTTTAATCTGTTGGTAACCCAAGAACAAGCCGGATTATTAAAAGTATGCGTAATTCAAATACCTCCAATTTTAGGAAAACGTCGGAAAAAATCGTTGAAAATATGTAGAATACAGGTGAAATTTTAGTCATTAATATTTTAAGTGTTGATCTTTAAGTTTCATTTTATTTTTGTTTTTGTTCATTGTTTGAATAAATAGATGTGATTTTTTTTTGGAGATGTAATTACAGTATTTCCCCTCATTTTATCCTCAGCTATTGATATTTGTCACACTTTGTGTTTCTATTATGTTAATCATCTTATTTATATGCTAATTACTTAATGCTTGGTTTGTGTTGTACGGTACTGGAATAAAGGCAGTTGAATGAATGGCGAAATTTACTGTATTGAATTAAGATGGAGTCCTTGAAATTTAAGCCGCCTTCGCCTTTTGATTTTGATGGCCCAAGTGTTTCAGCAGCTTGGAGGAGATGGAAGCAAAGATTTAACTTCTTTCTGAAAGCCACTGGCAGTTCACGTAAAAGTGGAGAAATAAAGGTAGCTATTTTGATTACTACTTTGGAAGGGCGTGGTCTTTATATCTACAATAACTTTACGTTTAACGATGCTGTAGGCGTGGCGGGTGAAGACGGTTATGTCCCTGCAGAGGACAATAACGATTTTGATACAGTTATAGCAAAGTATGATGAATACTGTAATAAGAGATGCGTAGTAAATCAGACTTACATTGCGGCTCAGGCATCTCTTTAATCACTCTAACCTTGTCTTCATCAGGCTTTTGTCCATCGGCACTCACAATGTTTCCCATCTGTCTCTTATACACATCTAGATGTGTATAAGAGACAGGTACGTTGAGGGACAAGTTGTTCTTTGGTGTGAAGGACCCGGTTATGAAGATGAAGATTATGGGTGATGATGGAAATGCTACGCTTGATACAGTTATACATAGAATGCGAACATTTGAGAGTTCCAGACGAGAGCTTGAAATGGCAGGTGTTGCAAGTAATACTAGTAGAGTTCATTTATTAACCAAAACCAATTCAATTAAGCATAAGCCATCTACTAGTGGTAAACAGAGGTTTTCCGGTCCACCGAGAAACAAGTGTAGCAGGTGTGGTTCATCGCATGCTCCTCGACATTGCCCAGCATATGGTAAAACGTACCATAGGTGTAAAGGTATTAATCATTTTCAGGCAGTTTGCAACAAGCGAATATATTCCCGTGGACTTGGCCGTGGACGTGGTCGAACTGTTCATACTGTTAGTGAGCAACAAGATCTTTGTGTTGGAGATGTAAGCCAAGCTGGCAATCTTGATAATGACATTGATCACTTATATATTGACACTTTACACAATGACAATAATAATAAAGCCTGGTTTTGTGATATTTTTGTAGCAGGTAACAAGTTAAAAATGAAGCTTGATACAGGAGCGAGTGCTAACTGCATTCCTCTGAATGTTTATAGAAAGCTACCAAACCATCAGAATATCAAAGTATATCGTTCTAATGTTAACCTATACAGCTATAATGATGAAATTGTTAAACATGTTGGTAAAGTTTCTTTAAATGTAAAGGCTGAGAATAATGAAAGTGAATATGAGTTCTTTATTACTGATGTAGATGGTCCACCTATACTTGGTTTGGAAGCATGTAGTGATCTTGGTCTTGTTAAACGTGGTAACCAAATGATATGCAATGAATCTATTGATGGTAAAAATGTGCATGTACTAACTAAAGATTCTTTACTTAAAGAATATCAGGATGTTTTCACAGGCTTAGGTAAATATGAAGAGCCATATGATATACAGTTGAAGGACGATGCATCTCCAGTGGTTCATCCTCCCCTCAGAGTACCACTCAGTTTGCATACCAAGTTGAAGAAGAAGCTTGATGACATGGAGAAGAGAGGTGTCATTAGAAAAGTTGATAAACCGACAGATTGGGTTAACAGCTTGGTAATAGTAGAGAAACGAGATGGATCATTGATGTTGTGTTTGGATCCACGTGACTTGAATAAGGCGATTAAACGCGAGCATCATATGATACCAACTGGTATGGATGTGGTGAGTCAACTATCAGGTAATACACTTTTTACCGTGTTTGATCAGAAAGATGCATATTGGCAAATACCACTTACTGAGGCTAGTGCCGACATCTGTACTTTTAATACACCCTTTGGCAGGTACAGCTTCTTCAGAATGCCGTTTGGTATCTGCAGTGCAAGTGAAGTATTGCAGAAAAGAAACCAACAGATATTTGGCCATATTCCTAATGTACACATTATTTCTGATGATATGATTATTGCTACAGAGAATGAAGCGGAACATGATGTTACAATTTATGTATATTTACGGAAATGATTTATTTATGTATATTTACGGAAATGATTTATTTATGTATATTTACGGAAATGATTTATTTATGTATATTTACGGAAATGATTTATTTATGTATATTTACGGAAATGATTTATTTATGTATATTTACGGAAATGATTTATTTATGTATATTTACGGAAATGATTTATTTATGTATATTTACGGAAATGATTTATTTATGTATATTTACGGAAATGATTTATTTATGTATATTTACGGAAATGATTTATTTATGTATATTTACGGAAATGATTTATTTATGTATATTTACGGAAATGATTTATTTATGTATATTTACGGAAATGATTTATTTATGTATATTTACGGAAATGATTTATTTATGTATATTTACGGAAATGATTTATTTATGTATATTTACGGAAATGATTTATTTATGTATATTTACGGAAATGATTTATTTATGTATATTTACGGAAATGATTTATTTATGTATATTTACGGAAATGATTTATTTATGTATATTTACGGAAATGATTTATTTATGTATATTTACGGAAATGATTTATTTATGTATATTTACGGAAATGATTTATTTATGTATATTTACGGAAATGATTTATTTATGTATATTTACGGAAATGATTTATTTATGTATATTTACGGAAATGATTTATTTATGTATATTTACGGAAATGATTTATTTATGTATATTTACGGAAATGATTTATTTATGTATATTTACGGAAATGATTTATTTATGTATATTTACGGAAATGATTTATTTATGTATATTTACGGAAATGATTTATTTATGTATATTTACGGAAATGATTTATTTATGTATATTTACGGAAATGATTTATTTATGTATATTTACGGAAATGATTTATTTATGTATATTTACGGAAATGATTTATTTATGTATATTTACGGAAATGATTTATTTATGTATATTTACGGAAATGATTTATTTATGTATATTTACGGAAATGATTTATTTATGTATATTTACGGAAATGATTTATTTATGTATATTTACGGAAATGATTTATTTATGTATATTTACGGAAATGATTTATTTATGTATATTTACGGAAATGATTTATTTATGTATATTTACGGAAATGATTTATTTATGTATATTTACGGAAATGATTTATTTATGTATATTTACGGAAATGATTTATTTATGTATATTTACGGAAATGATTTATTTATGTATATTTACGGAAATGATTTATTTATGTATATTTACGGAAATGATTTATTTATGTATATTTACGGAAATGATTTATTTATGTATATTTACGGAAATGATTTATTTATGTATATTTACGGAAATGATTTATTTATGTATATTTACGGAAATGATTTATTTATGTATATTTACGGAAATGATTTATTTATGTATATTTACGGAAATGATTTATTTATGTATATTTACGGAAATGATTTATTTATGTATATTTACGGAAATGATTTATTTATGTATATTTACGGAAATGATTTATTTATGTATATTTACGGAAATGATTTATTTATGTATATTTACGGAAATGATTTATTTATGTATATTTACGGAAATGATTTATTTATGTATATTTACGGAAATGATTTATTTATGTATATTTACGGAAATGATTTATTTATGTATATTTACGGAAATGATTTATTTATGTATATTTACGGAAATGATTTATTTATGTATATTTACGGAAATGATTTATTTATGTATATTTACGGAAATGATTTATTTATGTATATTTACGGAAATGATTTATTTATGTATATTTACGGAAATGATTTATTTATGTATATTTACGGAAATGATTTATTTATGTATATTTACGGAAATGATTTATTTATGTATATTTACGGAAATGATTTATTTATGTATATTTACGGAAATGATTTATTTATGTATATTTACGGAAATGATTTATTTATGTATATTTACGGAAATGATTTATTTATGTATATTTACGGAAATGATTTATTTATGTATATTTACGGAAATGATTTATTTATGTTTGAACAAGAAATTTAAAGCTTGATACGTTTTAAAATTTTGTTTTTGATGTAAATTAATTTTACCAAAGAAAATACTAATTATGAAACTTAATATTCTGTTTAAACGAAGTGTTTGAAAATTATATTTGAAACATATGTATAATACGTTAGAAATAATTTCTAGAAGATCTTATATTAATTTTATGTTTATTAAATAATTGTTTAATTATTCTGAACCGTTTATTTTATGGTTAAAATATTTTTCGGGAAAAGGAAGATGTCACACTTTGTGTTTCTATTATGTTAATCATCTTATTTATATGCTAATTACTTAATGCTTGGTTTGTGCTGTACGGTACTGGAATAAAGGCAGTTGAATGAATGAACCCAATGTGGAATATCGTGTTTCACTCCAAAACAAAACAGCTGGTGCAATTATCCACAAATTAAAGTCCATCTTTGCAAGACATGGGATCATTCAAGAGCGGTGCTGTGAATGTAATGAAGTGGATGTAAAGGGCTATACAGCTTGGTCTCCGATAGATAACTTTGAATGGTCTCGTGGCTACACAGAGAGATTTGGTCTTCATTACATTGACTTTGATAGCACCGAGAAGACTCGTATTCCCAAAGACTCGGCAGCTTTCTACGCTCAAGTAATTGCAGACAATGGGTTTCCAGCATTTAGTGTGCAGTCTGGATTTAATGCAGGATTTAGAACCATACTTTTAGCCATTTGCATAGTTTTTTCAATTATATAATTTTTCGCAACATAAAAAATGATACGATTGTATGCAACATTCAAGAGCGGTGCTGTTTAATGTTGTTTTGTCTGCTACAGGCATCTACATTTAAGATGATTCCACCATTTGCATTGAATTTTTATGAAATGGAAATAAATGTTCTTTAAATTACTATATAGTGCTAAAATGATACCATATACTGTATTGTACATAAACTATTAGGAGTTGGGAGTGAAGCTGTATAGATTGGGGGTTAGGTTGCTTGTTTTCTAATCCCTAAGATTCTAATGAGGCTTAGTATTTTTAGAGCACTACACATGTGCTTGTTGTCTCTGCACGGGATTGCTATACAAAACTGTGATTAATATTAGTATTGGCAGTCCTTAGCCAATATGCCTAAATAAATAAAATACATAAATACTAAACTTTCACTGATTGTTGCTACTATTTTAGTACAGTACTCATATTACTTGCACAATAATAAATGAGAAAAAAAAACACGATTGCTTTGTTAATGAATATAAATATATTCCAAAAGTTTATTTTTTATATTTAATAAAACCTACACTTTTTCAGTTTTATGCTGTAAAAAAAACACAAGTATATTTATAATGAAAAAGTATGTATGAAAAGGACTTGTGTTCAGTTTTAGTATAAAGAACATACCTATTAATCATATTTCGTAGGACTATTTATGTGTGTAGAACACTCCGAAACGTTTGCGTAATATGTTATACAATTAATTTTACTATTAACATACTTAATGTTTACTTGGTACCATGCATTTTCCTATACCATTCTGGATTTAGAACTATTAATGGGAAACCAAATAAACAGTTTATCTGAATAAAACTCATCTTACAATTCTAACACCATCAAATGATTTTTATTCTTGTGAATGTATACTGTAAATTTTGTTATGGTATAGCAATAAATATTACAAACAATGAAGTGACACTTTGTATTAATACCCATTCTACGAATCCAGAAGTCGTTTGGCTGGGGTGGTGCGTGTGACAATTAAGCACCTGAGGTCTGAAGGGGCAACACATATGATTGAGAAAGGAAGGTTTTACATTAGTGTGTTTAATGTCAATTGTATTGTGGGTTCGGCTGTAGTCACAATTGCACTAGAGTTTTTCTTGTAAATCTAACATAGGCACTGGTTAGTTACAATAATTAGTCCAGAGCGAACAACCCAGAAAATTTACTTCACAGGAAAACGTACTGAGACAAGCGGTTAGTTTAACCAAGTGGATTGTGCCCAGTAAAACTGACCAGGTTAATTTTACAAAACCAAAAAGTCCAATGCGAACACGCATCTCGGTTACACTTACCCAGTTTTTGGAGCGCTACTTATTGGAGATGTCAGGGATTAGTGGGCTCAATAGTTGATTTTCATGGCTCGGTTAGTTTTACCATTTCTCGCAGTAGAACTAACCACTCAAAAAATCGAAGTGCAGACAGCGGTAAGAATTACACATTGGAGTTTTACTAACGATTTAGGTAAAATCTGTTTTTCAGAGCAGTGTGATATTGCTGCTTATGGACGGCCCATGGAAGTTTTAATCTCTTATCTAAATAAGGTAAAGTGGAAAGGAGGGGGGGGGGCGGGGAACAACTGCTCCTTTTACCACCTCATGTATCTGCCCCCGATATGTCTTGTTTGAAATCCATAACCTTAATGTTCTCTGTCACTATCTTCCTTTGTATACACTGTCTTCTATTAGCTTTCTTCCACATCATATTTATCTCACCCATTCCATCTTAGGATTTTGATAACTTCCTTTCCACTGACGATCTGTAGAATGCAAAGATCTGTTCTGATGCCAGTTTACATGTAGCTAGACACTTATTGTACTGCAAAAAATAGAAATGCAGGTCAATAAAGTGCTACTACAACTATTAAAACAATCTTACAAATTAAGATTGTGCATGGAATCTTTTTAACATGCTATGTGCTCTACAGACAATTACCATGACTTTACTTATAACTTCATAGAGGGTACACTGGAATCAACATGTGTAACACAATGTGAACTCTAAAGAAAATATTCATTTACTATGAACTTACTAATTTCATAGAAACATACTCGAACTGATATGTGTTTAAAATTCAGTGCACTCAAAAACTAGTGTCTGTTGTATAGAATTTTTGAAGTATAGCCTCATTTTATAAAAATGTGAGGTACCTAAAATATACTGACCTGTTCAATTGAGCATGATCCCGACAGTGACACTGTGACTATGTTTTGTTTGTGACTATCGAAGGCACAGGTGATGACAGACAATGCATCCTGTTGAGAAAAATTAATGATATTTGACTGTTATTCATTCATGATTTTCTGTAGACCTTAATGGAAAGCTCTATCTAATAATTCAATTCATTTTATGAAAATTTTTAGACTTAATTGCACAAGGTTACAGTTGATAAACTTTCAAACTTAAACAAAAAAATTACTGAATGAAAAGACAGAACAGTATGGTACTCTTTAAACAGTATTATGCATATCACACCTTGCACTGTTTATTTGTTAGATCAAGAATTATTGTTCCTTTCTTATCAAGAGCTGATGTGATAGAGCAGACAAGATATTTCATTGGAATGCCAGCATCCATTAGAGCCAAGCATGAAGCATTTATACTACAGGACAAAAGCTGTAGACAGCGTTATAGGAAACTACTGTTAAGCAATATGATACAGTATTATTTTAACAGGCATTAAAAAGAAGAGTTTCAAAAAATCTGAGGAATTGGCCACATCCTTTTGAATTTATTTTATTATAACAAAGATGTCGTACACCATGATACCTATTGTAATTAATAATCAGTGACGTAGAAAAGTATTTTTCATTGGGGGGGGGGATGATTGGCGTGTTAGCCAGTGTCGTAACAGGCGCGGGTGGGGGGGAAGAACTGCCCCTCCTCTGATGGTTTTTACCGGGCTGACCAAGCTGTCGTACCGGGCTGGGTAATAAGAAAAAAGAAAGAGGGGAGAGGGAGGGAAATAAAAAGAAAAAGAAAAAGAGAAGAGAAAAATAAAGACAAGAATAAAAGGAAGATATCATAATGAGCAGACTCACAATATCCTGCACCCCCTTTTCCACTTCATAAACTGTCATGACTCCTTTGATCTATGCTGCCCGATGGCGTAACAACTAGGGGACAAGGGGAAAATATCTATCTTTGAAAAATCTTCCCCACCCCTTTATGCCCTTTTCATCCCTGAAAGTGCCAAAACCTCAAATTTCGCATTTCTTGTTGACATGGGCCAATTTCCTCAAACATTACACATTTTAGGGAGTTTCGATCAATTCCAACGAAATTAGAATTAAAAACACCGGGGGACAAGGGGAGAATATCCATCTTTGGAAAATCTTTCCCCACCCCTTGACAAATGCATCCTCTGAAAGTGCCTAAAATTCTCAAATCCTTTGCGTGCATTTCTTGTTACGGTAGAACAATTTCCTCTATAAATTGCACATTTTAGGGAGTTTTCATCAATTCCGACGAAATTAGAATTAAAAACACAAAACGCGCATTTTTAGGGCTTTTTTAAGTTTATCTTTTTAAGTTACCGCAATCAAAAACACATAATAGTTCAAACTCAATAAAGACAAATTTAAGATAGATCGTTTTAATCTAAAAGAAAGGCCTCAATGTGTATTGATGGTGAAAGAATATGTTTGTAATAAATAAAACCATGAGGAAAATACTTATATTTAGTTTCAAACACACGTGTATGGCCTATATTATAAATAAGATAAGACCTATGTCGTATTGTTTTCTATATGGGGAGTGGGGTTGGGTGGGTGTGGTAAATTACTAACCGGGAAAATAAATACCCAAGACCTCTGTTACGCGCCTGGTGTTAGCACCAACGTGTGCCCTTGTGCGGACAGAGGATGTGACCCCCTCTGAAGCTGGAAACCTTGTTTTCGCAAAATAAATTGATGCAATTTGCTATTATAGGCCTAATCAATAAATTCCTCATCAACCGATATAACCTTAAACATTCTTGGAATTTAAATAGCATTACTGATGTCTTACACACCCTTCAGAGTGAAATGTGGCTCTCTTTGCAAGCACATCTAACATCTAAGGGAAGAAAAGCTTAGATTGGTACCAAATAAAATAGAAAATGTTTCTTCACCTACAAGCATTGCAAATTCTTTCAACAAATATTTTGTTTCCGTCTTTAATCCACATATGCCTTCCACCTCACACCCTGCACCGTGTGACTTCCCTATTCCTGAATTGTCATCTATTGACTTTAACGTCGATGACATTATTACGGCTTCTTTTGATTTCATTTTTTTGCAAGGTTCTTTTGGGTTATGTCGACTGTACAAGTATTTCTAACTCTATCCAAATCTGCACTTTTTTACCTCGCTACAGTGAAACTCTCTCCTTCAAACACCTTAAAGCTAATCATGATTTTCTCCACAAATCTGCAATTCACGCTTTCCCTCGTCTTTGGGAAGACCTTCCTAATGATCTTAAGAATTCTCTCGTCCTTGATTCCCTTCCCATATTTATTTCTAGACTCAAATCACACTTGTATACACAACATCCCTCATCGGAATAAAAATGATCTCATAACTGTAATAATCTTGTTGCTATGGTGGTTATTGTAATTGGAACTACTATAGCAACAATAACAACAACAATAATCGTAATAATTATAATAATGATAATAATAATGATAATAATAATAACTATTATAATATTAATAATATGATAATGATGATGGTTATTATTTTTGTTATGATTGTTATAATGAAGATAATGGTAATTGTAGTTATAATGGTACAAATGGTGATAATAATAATAATAATAATAATAATAATAATAATAATAATAATAATTATAATTATAAATAATAAAATAATAAAATAATAATGGGAATTTTGCTGTAATGATGGTAATAATAACAATAGGTTTTGTAGAATAATTATAATTATTATTGTTATTACTGTACTTAAATGGTGATTTTGATGACCTTGTTTTTTGCTTTTAATGACTATTTTTGCATTTATTCTGTTATTTATTTATTTTCTCTTTTTTTATTTCTTGCTTGCTTTTTGCTTGATGTTGTGATGTGTTGTCTATTATATTTTATCTTACATTTTAATGATGTTTTTTTTTATACTGGATGGGAGTGGTTCTCAAACAATTGTTATAGTAATTAAGTTTACTTTAGAGACCAGGCCCTCCCATCCAGATTATTCTATTGTGCAATAAAAGAATAAGAATAAGAATAAGAATTTTGTTATCAACACTAATACATTATGCTAATTTTCATCTTTGTAAGCGCATAAGACAGTGCAAATTATTTCTGTGACAGTCTTTTGAAGTGTGTAAAGCTCCATTTTATCCCATACATAGTCAAAATATTGGGGGG